>NC_084464.1:74208564-74511505 GCF_027409185.1 Cynocephalus volans
CTTATATTGCACTATTTTGTTGAACCATAAAATGTGAATATTATTTTATTCCATTTTGTAACAATAAGGTTAATATAATAATCACAGAATCTTGAAAATAAAGGGAATCTAAAAGTTGTTATTTTTTATTATTATAATACCCTTTAGAGATATTGCCATTATAATACTAAATATATTTTTTAAACCCATGAAAAATGTTTGCATATTTGAACTCATATTTTCATTTACAAAAATATTCATGTATGTGTGGATATTTAATACAGTCACTTTTCAGGAGAATGGTGAGTGTAATTATCTTACATACACACAATAGTTGGTAGCATAATCAGTATAATGAAAATGCTAATAATATTTATTGAGGTTTTTATTAGGTGCAGATATTGTGCTAATTATGTTTCATCTACCATATTGTTAAATCCTCATTGTCACTTTCTCCTACAGTGATATATATGCAACATATATAGGATTCAAGATGCACCAGTAATAATATAAACAGATGGTTGTGTCCATAATCTTTCTTTTGATTTAGGACTGTATTCTATTTTAGAAAAATATATTTAGGAGCTCTGAGAAGTCTACATGGAATAAACCAAAGATAGCCTGCTGTGTATATTGCTTCTATCTCTTTCCACTGCTTCCCAGAGCATTCAACACTGATCCATCCAAACTTATTCAAACTAAGCCAGGATGGAGCCTTAAATTCCTTCTGAATACAATGGAGTTTCAGTCACTACATCAGATCAGAGTTGGCAAATGCAAGAGAATACACTGGCCATCCCTGACTAAACTGTAACGAGTAATACTTTATCTCCCATCAGTACAAAGCCATTGAAATCATAGGAACTGATAAAACTTGCAATAACATCCTAGAACTTCTCTATTGTAATGAGAGATCTCAGTGAGGGATGAGGGTCCAGTGTCCTCTCCAAATCTCTTATTCTAATTTTGTCTCATGTATGTGTAAAGATTTAAATACAGAAGACACAAAAAATGAAAGGAAATCAGATTTGTTTTCAGGTATGGTCAGAAAAAAAAAATGGCTTGAACACTTTTGAAAAAAGTATATAAAACAATGTATAAGCAATTTCATCCACATTTTTACTCTTAGGTAAAATGACATTTCAAATATCCAAATCATAATTAAACTCTTCCATATGCCCATGTATTATCAGACATAATGCCCAGGCATCACTTTTGCATGTGTATTTTCACTTTTTAGATACTCTAAAATATTTTTAATATAAAAGCTACTAGCAATTTCCCAACACATTAATAAAAATTTACATTTTGTAACTTGGGTATCTCCCTTTATTTTTATTTTTAGAAAGTAAAAGTTATATCTTAAAATACAAAGAAATTAAGTGTCAAATAATAATTGTAAACAAGTTTATACAATTTAATTGCTTTTTTATTTTTATTTTTATTTTTTATTATACATATTTGTGAGGTATAAAGTTACTACCAATAGTTGTGTACAGTGTGTGATGGTCAAATCAGGATAGTTAGCTTATTCATCATTACAATACATAATCATTCTTTGTGCCTGTTAACCTGTTTCTCATTTACCACCTCCTGCCCCTCTTTCCGCTATGGTAACCATAGTTCTGTTCTCTAAGAGTTCAGGGTATTGTTGTGATTGCTGTTTCTCTCTCTCCTCTCCTCTCCTCTCCTTATTGTTTATTTGTGTATTTATTAATTCAGCTCAACCCAGATGCAGAAAGAGAAATGCCGCATGTCCTCATTCATAAGTGGGAGCTGAATTCATAAATTTAATTGCTTGTGACTCAGCAAATATTTATTTAACTTTTACTGCATCCAAAACTTCTGACACTAGACAGCTTGTAGTGATAGAATTTAAGTTAAATCATTGAAATATGTTAATAAATTTGTCTACCTTTTATGTGAACTGAACAATTGAATACTGTTGTTTTCTTCTGACCTCAATTAAGCGACATGTCAGGAAGTCATAGGATTTCTGTCTAGCAATAACTTGTACCAATCTGAAAACTAGGCAAGTATATGCATAGATGAGGGCTTTCAAAATGTTTTTCTTTCATCCGACACAAGTGATGCTAAATACCAATATGTTTTAATTAACAGAATACATTGTTTTTCTTTGGACTGAAATTTGCTATTTGAAGGGATAATTTCCATTTCCAATATTTTACTTTGTTTTTGCCTTTGAGCTCATAAAATCTCTGTAGTCAAAGAACTTGCTACAAAAGGACGCCATTGCTTAGTGCTATGTGCCCTTATGTACTTGGCTTATGAAATGCATGGTTTGAAGTCATCCAATCAAATACATGGCATGAGGTCACATTCTAATACAAAACATTAAAAGTCACAATCCAGTTATGTTTCCTGATATGTGGGGTATGACATGTAGATATGAGAATGTTTATATATGTAGCACATATATATGTGTGTGCATATACACACACATATATAACCATATATATTCACACAAAAAACTATGTATATGTAACTGTGGTATATAAATATATGCAATATTTATATGTATGTGTGGTATATACACATATATAATATATATAATATATATATATTTGCTTGTAATATCTATGTATGTATATACACACACAGAAGGTAACACTTTCAGTGGTTCAGCTTAAAGTCAAAAATAATATTTGAAAATATTCATACTTGAGAACCACCAGCTCGATGGTGGTAAGGTCTCCCGCCATTGATTTCTGTTGCTATGGACATGTGTAATTAATATACCAGCCACAATGCAGATGGATTATTAAAAATCCTTCTTTCTAAGAACATCTTGATTTTACTGATTCAGTCTTTATAAACATGACATCAACCAATCCAAGGAGCTTGATAATGAGGTATAAAAATCACTGTAAAGTAACTCTAATTTGATCGATATGGCTCTAAATCAAAAAATATAACAATATTTCTTTTATTCCCTTAGGCAATAGGAATCTCTTCAGAAGAGTCAATTGTCTGTTGATGAATTTAATTATCTGTCTTATATTCCAGTTATACTTTAGAATTGAATAACAACAGTGAATTTATACTTTCCATTTTGCCATTTTTTAGAGCAAGAAAAATCTGAGTCACCCTGTGCATTCAAGAAGTTTGAGAATAAGATACCTGTTAATTTATTAGCTGCATTGGTGTATTAAACATGCATAACAGTTCTGTAAAGAGTTTACACAATTCTAATTAATGATGATAATGATGATGGTGGGGGGGCGGTGATGGTGATGGTAATGAAAAGAAAAGTTACAATTTTTTTCAGGGTGTACAATGTTTCAGTCATTCCGTGAATCATTTCTCATGCATTATCTCACTGATTATTCACAAAAAAGGGATAAGTAATATTATTATCCCCATTTTACAGATGAAAAATAAGGTTTAGAGAGGTTAAGTTACATAAGATTCCTGAAATAAAATCCTGCTGAGAGCAATATTGTAAAAGTTTAAAATTACTCTAATTTTAAAGTAGCTTTTTATCACTGGCTGTATTTGATCCTGGGAAAGGGATAATGATCATTATCAGAGAATGCTCTTTGATAACAAAAAGCTTCTTGCAGTGAAAATATCCACAGTCAATTTGCATGTGTGCAAGCTGGAGCTTATATATGAGGGTAATGATTTTTTCTATGCAGATAGATCTTATAAACTGAAAGAAGTATTGTGTTGTTTTCAAAAGTATATGTTTAGCTGGGTTTTCAAGTCTTACTTCACTACTTTCTAAATGTGTGGTCTTAGATCAGTTATTTACTCTGATTCTCAAAAACCTAATATGTAAATTACGGCTATTCAGAAAACCCAGTTTATAGGATATCTTCATTATTAAGTGGAAAGATGTAAGCATAGTGCTGGGCAAATCGTTAAGTGTTCAGATATTAGCTATTTTTGTTGTTTTGCTCTGTTGTGGTTTTAGTATTTTTGCCATCATTAGATCTTAGATGGGCATTTTTTTTTTAGTCAGCTTGCTGATTTTTTTCCTTCCTACATTCCAAGACTTCGCTGACACAAATCAATAGTTAGAGGCTGGCATTAGAATAATGAAATAAAGAAACAAATCAATATTGTTTTATATCAAACAGGAAAAAAATAAAAGACCCAATTGCCTGCCACCATTTGCACTTACGAGAATGATATAATAAGAGGAAGACTGATACCTGGATCAATTGGGTTTTTTACTCATAAATTCTTAACTGTGACATTTAATGATTTGAAGAAAATGATAGAGAATGGTTACTAACAATCATTGTTATTTAGGAAATTCAGGTAATAAGCCATTCCCATTTCAAATATGAATGTAAAAGAGGGAAAACTGAATCAAAGATTAATCACATGTATTATTTTTATTTAAAACTAATTACACTTCCTAAGAGGCATCTATCCTTTTATCAGCTAACTGCAATTTTCAATAAAAATGGGAGTCTTCACGTATTTTAATGAACAAAATTGTTAAATCCCCACCTCTGAAATTTACTTGATTACTGATGTCTTAGATCCGCAAGTTGTATTTCCCTATGACAATAATGAGCCATGTCCCGATATAACTATCTTACCTTTCTCCAGTCTTCTCTTAGCTTCTCCAGACATCCTGCATTTTTACAGCTCTTGTCTGACTCTAGTTACTATCCAAATTTAGTCAAAGAACCTGAACCAAGTGACAAGAAAAACCTAATTGTGGGTTGACTACTTCGTGAATAATTTTATTGCTGTGCATTTTCTAATTAATTTGGCAAATGAAATTCTTCATAAATCAAGAGAAATGATGGGAAACATTTTTTATTTACCTTGAATTTATAAGATAGGCAACCCCCTAAAGCACTCTATACATATGTATGTGTATATGTACATATGTGTATATATACACATATATGTGTGTGTGTATATATATATATTATTTATTTATTTTATTAAATGAGCAATGTGTGTTATATAATTGTGTGCCATGTTTTGTATTTATTATACAAGTTGTGTGTAGACTAACATCCTTCCCTCTTGATTTTGATCTTGCCTTGTAAAGTTACATTATGTAGGCTATCGGGTGTGAATTGCCTGAACTTGCTATTCCTAAATCTAAAATTTACCTGTGTGTACTCATTGCTTTTTTAATTCTCAGAGAAAGGTTTATGTTTTTGTTGTTTGTCATCCTTTCAAATGTGCTCTTAACTTTTCTTAATCCCCTGAGAGTATGCTGCCTCTTCCATCTTCAGACTTGTCCTTATTTTAATCTGTCCCTCCTTGTTGCCCTTTAAGGTTCTCCTACATTCCTTGACAATCCTCTTTCTAAAAAGAAAAAAAAAAAAAAATCTTACTTTTAATAGGAATCCATTCAGAGATCTATCCTTGCTTTGATTCATGCTGACTCACATAATTCTCATAAATACCATGGCTTCATCAATACTTTGGTGTCCTCTGCTGGCTGTAGTTTTGACCTCCAAATACATTTTATAATGCAGTATTCTGTGGCATTGTAAATATGTCATCAATCTTCCTACAAGTCATCTCTTTCTGAATGCTCCGTATAACCTCTAGCACAATAAACTTTCTTTACCCCTGAACCTTGTTTCTTATTATTCACTATACATCATTTACACAGTTGCAAGACAATCTTAGAAATAAAACCACATTTGTCTCCTTGAAGTCAGTGTCTAATTCTTACTGTGTCTCCTTTCTTGATATTTTTAAAGTTTATTGAGTTATAATTGGCATATACTAAACTTTATATATTTAACGATTATGATTTAGCCAATTATACTTATACAAGTGTGTGTGTGTGTGTGTACATATATATATACCTCTGAAACCATTATCACAGTCAAGATATCAACATGTCTATCACCTAAAAGTTTCTCCTGACATTTCATAAACCCCATCCTGCTGCTCCTCTCAGGCTTAAACCTACCCGCTGTCAGCAGGTGTCCACTGATCTGCTTTCACTATATATAATATATAATGTCTTCCACATATCTGCTTAGCATGCTCAAACTTTCCTCTAGCTTGTAAAAACATGGAATGTAGTTATAGTAGTTTAAATGTCTTTGTCTACTAATTCTATTATCTGTATCAAATATGGATCTGTTTCAATGTTTTGATTTGTTACCTCATTTTGAGTAATATTTTCCTGGGTTTTTTTTTTTTTTTTTTTTTTGGTATGTCTGGTAATTTTTTGCTTGATACTAGACATTGTATGTTTAATATGTCAGGTGCTGAATATTTTGTATTTCTATAATTATTCATGAATTTTATTTCGTAAATAATTATATTACTTAAAGTTTTATGCTTTGAGGTATTGTTTTGAAACTTTGCTAAGTAGTAGTAGAACAGCGTTTAATTTATAAATAATTTTGTTCCCTTCTGAGGCGAACCTGTACTATACTCAATGTCCTGTAAATTATGAGATTTTCCACACTAACTGGTGTGTTCAGGAGTTATTTTTCATGCTCTAGTTTTTTCTTGTGCTTCTTTCCTCAACCTTGAGTAATTTTCCATCACATGTCACATATACAATGATTAGTATTTTGCTGAAAATTCTGCAGATCTCCAAAATTAATTCTATCTCTGCTGTTCTCTATTCTAGTAACCTTCCCTGAAGATTCTAGCTGCATTGTCCTTCCTATACTCCCAGTTCCATTTCTGCCACACAAAAAGTTCATTGGTCTTTCCATGCCACAGACTGAAAACTATTTCCAAATAGTAACCTAGGCAGTTGTTTTTATCTTGTCTGTCAGGGATCACCGTACTTTGCATTTTGATGTCCAAAGTCTTGAAATCCATTGTTTTATATATTTTGTCAATTTCTTTAGTTGCTTTTATCCTGGCCAGAAGCCAAAACATTCCTTGATATCTTATATACTCTTTTTTTCTCCTTTTATCCATGTGCACCAGTACAATTTTACTCAGGTTTTATCCTCTCTAACTGGTGTCCTTGACTTCATTTTAATGCTACCTTTCAATTCCTCATGCAGTACCATAGCATTCTTTGTAAAACATAAATTTGATCACATTTCTCTCCTTTTCAAAACCTTTCATTTCTGCCCTCTTTATGAACATAAAATCTATACTGTGTTTTTTGGCATACCAGGCCCTTTATGATCTCATTTTTCTACCAGCTTTCTTTTTTGCCATTTCTCTTATTGCATGCTATGGGTGCTCCAGCTATGCTAAATCACAAACATTCCTTGTTGAAGGTAAAAACTTCTGATGATTTAATCATGTTGTTTCTTATGCCTGAAACAATTATCCATCCCCATGCCATTTTTTTCTGTTAAACTCTTATTTATGCCTCCAGTCCCAGTTCAATTATTTCCCTTTTTCTGAAGCCTTTCAAGACTCAACAAAGCAAAGTTTATGATGCTTTCCTTTGTGTAACCACTATCAGTGCCTGCCTCTCACTGGAGTGTATTTTCTTTGTTTGTTTGTCTGTGACTGCAGACTCAAGCCATGTCTTTTTTATGTTTGTGTTTACTAGAAACCCATACAGTTTACACTTCAGTAAACCCATACAGTTTTTATGGTGAGAACATGTGAAATTTATTCAGTGGTTTTGAAATGTAAAATTGATTATTAACTATATTTTACTACACTGTGCCAAAGATCTAAAAGAAAAAAACGTATTTATCCTAACTCAGACTTTCCTTTGACCATCGTCTCCCCCACCTGCCAGATTCTGGTAATCACCATTCTAATCTCTACTTCTATGAGTTTGTTTTTATTTTCCATGTATAACAGAGTATTTTGTCTTTTTGTACTTGGCTCATTTCACTCAGCCATCCCTAATGTCACAAATGACAGAATTTCTTTCTTTTTTAAGGCTGAATAGTATTCTACTGATATAATACATATATCACATTTTCTCTATCCCTTCATCTGTTGACGGACACTTGCTGATTCCATAACTTGGCATTGTGAATACTGCTGCAATGAACATGGGAGTATAGACATCTCTTCAACACACTGATTTCAATTTTTTGGATATACACCCAGTAGTGGACTGCTGGATCACATGTTAATTCTATTTTCAGTTTTTTGAGGAAACTCCCTACTGTTTTTTTGTAATGGCTAAAGTAATTTACATTCTCACCAACAGTGTACAAGGGCTCCCTTTTCTCCACATTCTCGCCAAAACTGATCTTTCATCTTTTTGATAATAGCCATCTGACAGGTATGAAGTGATATCTCATTGTGACTTTAATTTTCATTTCCCTAATGATTAGTTATACTGAACTTTTTTTTTTTTTTTTTTTGTATCTGGTGTCCATCCATTTGTCTTATTTGAAGAACTGTCTGTTTAGGTCCCTTGATCATTTTTAAATCAGATCATTTATTTTCTTTCTAGAGAGTTGTTTGGGTTACTTATATATTTTGGATATTAAAGCCTTATCCAACGAATGGCTTGCAAATATTTTTTCCAGTACATATGTTGTGCCTTTACTCTGTTAATTATTTCCTTTTTTGTGCAGAAAATTTTTATTTCGTATAATCCCATCAAATCTGGAGGATGGGGTAGATGATGTTCTACTTTTGCTTTTGTTGCATATGGTTTGGAGGCCAAGTTTAAAAAAAATAATTGCCCATCCCAAAGTCTTTTTTTCCTGATGTTTTCCTCTAGTAGTTTTGCAGTTACAGGGCTTATGTTTGTCATTAATCCCTTCTGTGTTGATTTTTGTATATGGTATGAAATAGAGGTCCAGTTTCAATCTTCCACATATGAATATCAAGTTTTCCCAACACCATTTATTGAAGAGATGGTCCTTTACTCATTGTTATTCTTGTCGCCTTTGTTGAAAATCAATTGACTGTACATCTGTGGATTCATTTCTGGGTTGTCTATTCTGTTCCATTGGTCAATGTGCCTATTTTTATGTCAATACCATGCTGTTTTAATTATTATTGCTTTGTAGTATACAGTAGTTCCCTCTAATTTGCAAGTTTCATTTTCTGCAGTTTCCGTTACCCATAGTAAGCCACAGTCTAAAAATATTAAATAGAAAATTCCAGAAGTAAACAATTCATAAGTTTTAAGTTCTGAGTAGCATAATGAAATTTTGTGCCATACTGCTCCATCCCACTGGGATGTGAATTTTCCCTTTGTCTAGCATATCCATGCTGTATACACTATGCACTAGTCACTTAGTAACCTCAGTTATCAGATCTACTATCACAATATAACAGTGCTTGTGTTCAAGTTGCCTTTATTTTACTTAATAATGGCCCCAAAGCATAAGAGTAGTGATGCTGGCCTGTTTTTGTAATTTTTCTATTTTCTTATTGGCTATCATTGTTAATTTCTTACTGTGTCTAGTTTATGAAGTAAATTTTATCATACAACTATATTTATAGGAAAAACATAGTGTATATAGGGTTCGGTATTATCTGCAGTTTCAGACATCAACTGTGGATCTTGGAGCATACCTCCCAAGAATAAGGGAGCAGTACTATAGCTTGAAATCAGATAGTGTGATGCCTCCAGCTTTGTTCTTTTTGCTCATGAGTGCCTTGGCTATTTGTTTTTTTTCTTTGTGGTTCCATATAAATTTTTAGATTTTTTTTTCTATTGGTACAAAAATAATGACAGAATTTTGATAGGAAGTGCAGTGAATCTTTAGATCACTTTGGGCAGTGTATTTGTCTGTTTCTGTTGCTTATACCAAAATGCCCAAAACTGCATGATTTATAGAGAAAACAAAATTTATTGCTTATAGTTTCTGAGGCTTCAAATTCTAGAGTCCAAGAAACACATCTGGTGGTGGCAACAATGACACAGGAGTCTCACACTGCAAGATAGTGGAAGCAGAGAGGGCAGAAAGAAAGACTTTCTTTCCTCTTCTTTTAAAGCCCTCAGAACCATGCCCCTGACCACCATTTTTAATCTATTCATAACTGCACAGTCCTACAATCGAATCACCTCTTTAAGACTCCATCTTTCAATTACCATAATAGAAATTCCCATCCTCTTAACAGTCACAGAGGAGACAAAATTTCTAATACATATAACTTGGGGGACACAATTCATCTTCAGTGAGCTTTGAGGGGACATAATTCAATCCACTACAGGCAGTATGAACATTTTAACAATATTAGTTCTTCCAGTCCATGAACGCAGAATATCTTTTCATTCATCTGTGACTTCTTCAAATTCTTTCATTAATGTTTTATTGTTTTCAGTTTTCAGTTCTTTCACTTCCTTTGTTAAGTTTATTTCTAAGAATTTTATTTCATTTTTTATAACTGTCATAAATGGTACTGTTCTCTTGATTTCATTTTTGGAAATTTAGTTGTTAGTGTATAAAACTATTATTTATTTTTGTATTGATTTTATATCCTGCAGTGTTATTGTATGCCTTCATTAGTTCTAACAGGCTTTTTCTTTCTTTCGGATTTTCTGTATTTAAAATCATGTCATCAACAGACAGAAACAATTTCACTTTTTCTTTTCCTATTTGGGTGCCTTTTATTTCTCTTGCCTAATTTCTCTGCCAGAGCAATTAGGCAGGAGAAATACTTTGTTAAATAGAAGTGGCAAGAATGGACATCCTGCTTATTCTGAATCATAAAAGAAAGGGAATTTTTCACTGTTGAGTTTATACTGTTAGCTGTGGGATTTTTATATATGGCATTTATTGTGCTGAGATACATTCTTCTACACCTAATTTGTTGACAGTTGTTATCATAAAGGAATGTTAAATTTTGTCAAATGTTTTTTCTGCATCTAATGAGATGATCATATGTTTTTTGATCTTTATTCTTTTAATGTGATGTATTCCATATATTGATTTGCATAAGTAGAACCATTCTTGTATCACAGGGATAAATCCCACTTGATTATGGTGAATGATCCTTTTAATGTGTTGTTGAATTTGGTTTGTAGTATTAAGTATTTTGTTGAGGATTTTTATATATATTCATCAAGGAAATTGGCCTATGATAGCTCTTTCTCGTAGTTTCCTTATCTGGCTTTAGTATCACAGTAATGCTGGCCTTGTAAAAAGAGTTTGGACATGTTCCCTTCTCTTCAGTTATTTGGAAGAGTTTGTGAAGGATTGGTGTTCATTCTTTTTACTTCATCTGTGAAGTCAACAGATTCTGGGCTTTTCTTTGCTGGAAAACTTTATTAATTATAAAATCTTTTTACTCATTATTAATCTGTTCAGTTTTTTTTTTTCTTTATGATTCAGTCTTAGCACGTTGTATGTGTCTAGGAATTTATGCATTTCTTCTAGGTTATCCAATTTGTTGGCATAGAACTATTCATAATAATCTCTTATCATCTTTTGTCGTTCTGTGGTATCAGTTATAATGTCTCCCTCTCATTCCTGCTTTTGTTTATTTGCCTCTTTTCTCCTTTTTTTCTTAGTCAGTCTAGATAAAGGTTTGTTGATTTTGCTTATCTCTCTTAAAAACCAACACTTAGCTTTGTGGATAAAGATAACTTTGATGTTTTATGCTACTAAAAGGTTGGAATTATTTTTTATGAAGCATTACTCAGTGTATTCTGACTGATAACAACTTAGATTCTCAATAAATGTTAATTGAATGGGCAAAAATTTAACTGACAGGCAAATTTGATGGATCCACATATATTGTATTAAAGTATTTGAAAATATTATTACTTTAAAATAATAATAGTTCATGGTTGAATTGTTTTATAGTATACATATTAGTGATATATGAATTGATGTGCCTGTTGGTGATATATAAATTGATGTGCCCCAGGATATACACTTTTAAGTGGTGATTTCCAAATAAGAACCATAAAACTAAAGTAAAATTTAAGTAAGAAAAGAACTAAAATATTGTGGTTCAAGGGATTTCTTTACAATAAGTAGTATTAGAGATACTGTAAGCTTAACATTGAATGAAAGTTATGGCATAAATTTGGGTCCATACAATCTATTGTGTCTATGGTGGGAAATCACATAGTTCTCTTTATAATTATCTTATATTTACATTGTGCTCTGCAGTATATAAATAAATTTTATCATTAATCTTATTTTATACTTTCATTCAGTCCAAGAATCAGGTATTATTTTCTTAGTCCCTATCTTGCAATGAGAAAATTGAGAGAAGGAGAAATTAACTGTCTTGTCTAAGGTCATGTCATATATAAGAGCCAGGGTAAAAAATAGGCCTTGGAGTTCAAATGCTTGTTACTTTTTAAAAAGTAGCTTTCAAAATATTTAAATTTAAAGTGTCGCTTACAAAAATTAGTGTTAATTTTCTAACCATAATGCTAAAAACTCTATCAAATGGTTCTGTTTTTAACTTAAGAAATTCCATCCATCAAAATACACCATTGAGATAGCAAAAACATAAAAAATAAAGGAGACTTACAGGTTGGAAAAAATTTCAATACATTTATCTAGCTAAGAATAAAGAACTTCTATAAATCTATATGAAAAGGATATTAAAGCTAATTTAAAAAAACATGGAAAATTTGAACAGATACTTTACAAACAGGATACCTAAGTAGGTAGTAAAGATGTAAAAAGGTGCTTTATTAACCTTATTAATCATCAGATAAATGCAAATTAGAACTATAGTGCATCCCATTTTCACTACACTTTGCGGAATGACTTAAGTTTAAATAATAATACTTATAATAGTAATAATGTAATAGTAAGTGTTAACAAAGATGTGGAGAAACCAGAACTCTTACGCACTGCTTGTAGGTGAGCAAATTGATACAATCTCTTTGGAAAATGTTTAACTGTGTATAATAAAGTTAACTATACACATATTCTGTGACCCAGATATTCCACACTGAGGTATATACCTAAAAGAAATACATATATGTTCATAGTAGAACTATTTATAACAGCCAAAAACTAGAAATTCCTCTAATGTTTATTAAGGGTAAAATGAAAAAAAAAATTGCACTATATGCAAATGATGGAATACTATATGCAGCAACAGCAGTAAATCTCTAAGAGCATGCAACAATAGGGATGAGTCTCATTCATATAATTTTGAGTGAAAAAGCTGAGACAAAAGAGAATGCACTAATGATCTGATTTATGCAAAGTTCAAAAACAACTCTATTGTATTTAAAGTCAGAATAGTGGTTAACTTTGGGGGAGAGGGTCAGTGACTACCAAATGTCATGGGAGGGTAGGATTTTACATTGTACTAGTAATAGTAATGTTCTGTTTTGTGATCTTAATGCCTTTCACACAGTTATGTAAAATATGTGAAAATTAACTGTGAATGTTAATTAAACTCATATATGTATATGTATGTGTATCAGACTTCAATAAAACTTAAAAACTTGAAATCAACCATCAAAATATGTCTTATTTTCTAGTTTTCCATGTCGGCTTTATATTTCCATTTTTAAGAATATTAATAAAGGCAGTGATTATCTTCATTCCACTTTGTGATTATTTTTTCATATGTAACAAGGAAAAGCAAATAACTTAGCATCTGACATTCCAGGCAGTCAAATTCAAATGAAAGAAAATGGAATTCAGAAGTTTATAACGTCAAAATATGACATAAACTTATACTTGATACTGAGGTTGTGCTCACAATTCTAAAATGTAAATTCTATTTGAACAATATAATTTATTTAGAAGTCAGTTGATACTGTAACTGTCTGCTAGGGAAAAGTATGATATCAACTATAAAAATTACATTATAATTATTATAGTCCATTTGTTCTCTTAGTAAATTATTAGAAGTGTCAGAATAACAGAAGTCCAGAGCTGACAAGTGTAACTTTGCTGGAAAAAACAAACAAACAAACAAACAAAAAAACCCAGCACTATATTCTTCGAAATTATTTAAGAATATTATTTGTTTGTATAAAATTGCTTCAAATGACTCTTGTGTTCCTGATAATGAATCAATGGGGAAAAAATGTTCTTTTGTGTCATTCTTTTGGGAGCAATTGTTATTTAGTGCCTACTGTGTACAGTATAACATATGTATTTATCTAGCACCTAAAAGTTAGCTTAGCTGTTTAATGTTCTGAGATACACCAATGAGATAATATAAGATAGTCACTTTCTCAACCAATCCCAAGGTAGTAAGAAAGTGATAGATTCATTTTACTTAACATTCAGCATATTGACTATTGCACAGAAAGACAGAATACGTAAAGTTTAATTTTACATCAACAAACATTTATTGAATGTTTATGAGATATTAGTAATGTTTTTTTTTTTTTCTTCCTGTGGTTTATGTTTGTTTGTTTACAATGATAAATAAGAAATACATGGTCTGTTTTCTTACGGAGCTTTCAGTCTGGTGAAGAAGATAAACAATACCACTACAATATATTCTAATAAGCTCTAACACACAGGAAATAGGGGAGCTCACAGAACGCAGAAACACGACATTTAAATGCGACTTGAGGGAAGGGGACAACGGATGTTTACCTGAAAGAAGTGAAGCTTAAGTGGTAAGCGGGAAGATGAGTCGGAGCAAACCAAGAAGAGACCAGATATAGGGTGGTGAGAACTGAAGGCATGTCTTACAATTGTAGGACAAAGTTTCACAGTCTAGAGAGAGCAGGTCAAGCTGAAGAAAAACTCATGCTTGATATGTCAAGAATTAAGTATCTGAGGTGTGAAGTAGTGAGTTATGAGGCTTCCGAGATAAGAAAGGCACTAAAATGAGAGGACTACTGGCTCCTTCCAAGTGACAGGAAGAAGTCACTGAAGTTTTTAGAAGCAATAGCATACCATCATCAGACACGTATGATGTTAACAATTGACTTCAATGTAAAGAATGGATTGGGGGCCAAGATAGAAAGAAGGGGAACACGAGCATTTAAAAGTTGTGTGTTACTGAAGGCCTGAGGGGCTGGTGACCTGGATAAGAGTCCAGAAGTCACGGGGATGACAGAAGGTGGATGAATTGGAAAGAAGTTTGAGAAATAGAATCCATAGGATAAGATAATTAAATAAATGATTAGGCTCTAGACGGAAGGGTCAAGGATTAAAATAAAGTTTATTGCTCTGGCAGATGTTAATGATTTTCACCAGGACGGGAAACATAGAAGCACAGGTATTTTGGGGGTGGTGGTGGTGGTGCTGGTTATAATCTTGGTTTTCATAATGGGTGAATTCAATGAAACCCTGAAAAACTCTATCAGCCTGAGGTGTTGAGCTTCTGTACTGAGTCACTTTCACGCATGCATAGACGTGAAGCAATATCTAATTCAAAGAGGACTTTCTGTCTTTATTGGTATCTCTTGAAGGATTTTAGAAAAGATTATTTAATCTATTACCCAAAGAAGCATTTCTCAAAATCACTTTTCCATTTTTCTTCAATTTTAACTACTTGATGGCGTTCTAGAGATTTTCACTAAACTTCCAGACACTCTCCTACATCCAATCTGCAAAGTTGTTATATTTTTCTCCCACTATCCTTGATCATTAATTCTTTACTATCTAGATAAACTCCTCTCTCTGTGCTCGTTTGCAGTTTTACTACCTCTTTTTATTTTATATGTATCCTCTCTAAAAAACAGATAGGGCAGAGTTGACATCGCTCTCTAGAAACCTTTTCACCTGTTTTTACCTTTTCAGGAGTGATCTGTGATTGGATGGTGGAGTCAGGAGCACAAGACATAACAATAGACACTAAGATGAAACTACCTGATTGAAGACTATTTTACGACTTTTATGTAAATTTTTATTGCAATGAGAAACTTGGTAAAATGAAATGAATCTCTTAGCTTTTTTGCTGGACTTTCTTTCTCTGATTGACCTCTAAATATTGGAAGATTACAGGGTTCAGTTTTGGCCCTCATCACTAAACTATCAATATATTTTTCAATCTCTAGTGCTGTCATAGCCCCAAAACTTCATATTCACCTATAGATCTGCCACTCAACCTTCCCTTAGACTCCCAGACTTAGCATTTCAGACCCTAACTCTTAAGCATCATCTTTCTCATTTTAGTTAATGAAAACAGTACCTGCCAAGTTGCCAGTTCAAAATTTGAAAGTCATTTCTGATTTCCCACACAGCAAATCCATTCAGCACAACCCATTGGTTCAATTTTCAATATATGAAGGTACTTCAAAAAGTTTGTGTAAAGATTAGTATTATCCTTTAATTCTATATTTCCACAATCTTCAAAGTACTCTCATATATTCAAAATCTGATAACACTCAATCATCTCCACTTCTAACCTTCAAGTCTCGCTTAACTTTAATAGCCTCTGACAAACTAGTTTACTTCGCTGCTCCAACCCTTTCCAGAGGAAAAAATCTAAAGCAATAGCAAGAATATACATGCATATACATACTTAAATATGCTTTCTTGTACATACATATATACGCACATAATTTCCTAAGCTTTAGTATTTATTGCTTGTGATCTTGGATGTTACTGAGAGCCGTAGAGTAGCTTCCATGCCTCTCCTTTTCCTCTACCTGCTGATTATCTTGTACTTGCCTTGCACGTTCTTGCCCTTATGCTATCATAACTCTGGCCTTAGATGATTTGGATCCCTAATTCTAGTCTAGGGTTAGTAATTAGTAATTAGCCCATGGAGCAGCTATATAAAGCACACAGATTCTTAGTAATCATTAATCCCAGACAGTCCCTTTCATATAGAGGGACATATCAGAATGCAAAGTAACTCATATGTGAAACACTGTAAATTTTTAAATTTCTTGGTCATTGATCACCACTGAACCTTGTTTTTTTCCCCTGCCATCAGGAGGAATGGAAAGTTGTCAGTAAGGTTGGTCTCCCAGGATATTCTCTTTTAAAAAGTGTCATTTTATTTGAATATCCACTAAGTTATAAGTTTAGTCTCCTATTAGTAAGGTTTGCTTGCCTACCACTCTTCTGCTACCACCATCATGTGAGCCTGACCTAAATGAGCTTCCAAACCTTCTCCACACCTGCCTGACAATGTAAGTACAGGAAGGTATCTTCTAGGTCATTATTGTCTATTCCCTGAAATACCTGTACTTTTGTCATAAGTATCTTTGGCTCAAGTTGTATACAAGCCCATTTTTGAACCAATTGCTGTGGCCCAGGGAAAGCTTATTATGGATTGTTTAAAACTCTACAAGGTTGCTCCTGGTACTGAGGGAACTTCAGTCCTATCCAAATTACATTGCTAGAAATGAAGGTGTGGTCATTCCACAAAATAAATTCAGAATGCTATTACCATGAAGGAGAGGGAATGGGTATTGCACAAGAAAGAGGCACCTATTATCGTGGCTAAGTATGTTGTCAGAGATTGCCTCTGTTTAGCTTGCCCTAAAAGAACAGCATGGACTGATGACATTAGTCTGGATATGAGAAACCTGTGCCATTTTTAGAAACATTTTCATGTTTGCAGAATGATTTACCTCTGGGTTCCACCTCATGGTTCCCCTCAGTTTCTGCTGGCTTAGCTCTCTTCAAGTATTTTTTCAGGATCCACCCACTCCAAATGAAACAGCCCAGAATTGCTGTGGCTTTGTTGATCACATTAATTTTAAAAAAGAAGCCACAGCAAGAGAGTGAGAAGCCATCTGGGAGAGAGAAGGAAAGAGGAGAAAATTAAATGAGAATTATGCCCCTTTCCTTTAGAGATTTGCCCACAATCTGAGATGTAGCAAACATAACAGACCTTTTATAAATTTAACAGTATAGCTTGTTGGTATCTTTGATTTCACTAAAAGAAAAACATTCTGGAAATTTTAGAGAATATAAGAACTTGAAGTGAAAATGTATCTCCAAAAATCGTAATCTCTCTCTCCTGTCCCTTCCTATCTTTCCTCCCTCACCAACTCAGGCCAACACTGATCTGGATTCTGTCACTTTAAATTAATTTACATTTTCTTTCTGTCTTTTTCTGTAACTTATTATTTTGAGATAATTATCGACAAACAGGAATTTGAAAAAATAGTACAGAGATATCTCCTGTATCCAATATCCAGCTTTCTCTAATAAGAACTTATATAAATTATATTTTATCACCACAAAGGTAGAAGCCAAAATCTGAAAATTGATATTTTTTCTTAATCTGAGAGTACTAAAAATGTAAGTTTTCTTCTAATTAAAATCTAAATGGTGAAATATTTTAATTGTTAAATAAGTTTGTTCCATCTAAAACCTTGCTCATGTTATTCATAAATATTACTTAGAAATGAGAACTTAAGGATAAAATAACAATGTGACTTACATTTCAAGAATTTAGGTTATATTTTTTTATCACTTTTCCTGCCAATTTCTTAATCCACTATGGGCTTTATGTATTAGTATGATTCAAGATGTAAATGAACAAATTTTAATATTGAGGAGACATCAAACAGTCTCAAATACATGAAAAAAATATAAACATGAGATTAAAATTACTGATGGAAAAAATTCTAAACCCTATTGATTTTACAGATGCATCTTCACAAATATTCTTTGATTCTGTCCCATAGCCTGTACTTCATTACCCATAAATGTTTAATTTATTTTTTTAAATAGGACTTAGAGTGTGTATGTGGCAGGGGGACAGGAGGGGGAACAGTAAATTAAGAACGAAAATCCTATTTGCATATTTTCTCTCTAAAATCAACTGGAATATATTTATTAGATTACCTCCATGTATCTCAAGAGTTTCTACTCCCTGACTGGCCTACATGAAAAATTCTGTAGACTTATAATTTTTCATAAATTATCTTAATTTAGGGCGTCATTTGTTTCCAAGAGGCTTCAGATTTTGAGACTTTACTCTGTGTAGTCTCAGTATACATATGCTTTTCCTTGTTTGTAGCTGTTCGAGGCTCTTTCAGAAAATAAGTACAGATAGGCAATCATGTGAGCTCCTAGAGATTCTAATATTCATCCCTGTCTTACGCTGTACCTGCTAATAAAACAGAAGAACTCATTGGAAGCCCCTTTAAACCAGATTTATGTATGAGGATTTTCTGTTGTCCAGGGGTTGGCAGGCCCCAAGAAGACTTCATGGAGTGGCTACAAAACAGAAGGCCATTCCTTAAGCCCATCATGGTCTTAACTCAAAATTTCCTGGAATAGGTCATTCTAGAAACAAGCAGAAAGCTTAGAGTTCAGAAAATAGAACAAAGCCAATTGCAGAATCATAAAATAAAATTTTTGCTCAAAAGGAAATTGTTAATTTCTATAAAGATATTTTCAGAGTTGGGGAAAATCACACAAATGTTCATACGCATGTATTCTGATATTTGGGAGTGGTAGAAATGTCAGAGGATAGGAGTGGGGTAAGTAGTACACTGATTAGTAATATTTTTAAAGAGGCAATTGCAGTAGTGAGAATTGGAAGACTTTTAATATTGCATATTTTACCTGGAAGAACAGACTGGAGGCATTAGATATTACTGACACCATTAAATTTTATTGACACCATTTTCTGGCCTTTCATTTTGTCTCACCATAGTTTCTATTAAAGTGGAAGATGGCTGGTAGTCTTCAGAATTCAAAATTTAATATGCTCAAGCCATGTGATATTGTGAAATTTAAACTCTATGAACCTTGATTTCCTCAACCATAAAAGAAAATAAAAATGACTTATTCTCTTTAATTGTTATAATAATTAACATGATAGGGTTTACTACTGTTACATTAGGGTGTTCATTTCTACAAAAATGGAAAATGATGAAATTCTTAAATTAATCCTTTTAAACTCAATATGTTGATTTACATCCCATACTATGTTCTCCCCTCCAAAAAACTGTAATGTAATGCGCTCTTTCTGTATTAGAGGACTATATTTTAACATTCTCCAGTGTTCCTAAAAATTTTAAATGCTTCACAAAAACTGAAGAATGCCTTTCAAAAGATGTGTTTTAATATAGTAATATTCATTATATTATAATAAATGTGCTATATTTTGTCATTCATAGAATAATGTGGGACATTTTAATTTCAGCCTTTGCCATTATGAAATAAATTTCCTTGTAATATTCAGTGTGTTAACGAGCCATGGACCCTAATGTTTACTATGTACTTATATGCTCGTTACAGGTAATTTATAAAGTTATATGATGTTTCTAATTTGTAATGTGTTAAATTCCTTTGGATTTCAGGAATAGGAAGACTAGACAAGAGAACTAGTTCTTATATTCAGGAGTGTGAAGCCAAACTCAAAACTAAAATTGTCTTGTGAATATATTTAGTTTCACAAAACCTTCAAGTGACAACATGCTTAAATCCTATTAGATAAAAAAAAAAAAAAACCTCATCATTCTCCCATTCACAAAATACAAGAGAGCAGAAATTAAAGACAGATTTCATGATCACCATATAAGTGTTACCATTAGTTGCCAGTCTTAAACCATCCCCTGCCAGAACTCCTTCAGAGGAATGAAACATGCATAGGAAGGGTACTTATTCTGCTTGCTCTCAGATTAGATGATAGGAGCCCTAGTGTCCGGCACAACTTTGCTAGCTCCGACATATTGGTCTCTACAATACTTTAATAAAATTAGCACGGAATTGAACATGTACTACTATAATTCATTTCTCAAAATGTGAAGATTTGGAGATAAAACAAGGACCAGAGACAACATCAGCAGTGAATAACAGCCTCAAAATGAGTCCTACAGGCTAGGAAATTTCCAATATAGTTCTTTGTAACACTATACTTGTGCTTGCTGAGAAGCATGAAGAAGCAAGTACATGTCATTCTGATGGATGGAGTTTCCTCACACAACTGTGTGTCATGAGATTCACTCCAATAGACAAGTACTGGTATCTTGTACTTTTTCCAGCTTCTAAAGGCCACCTCCTTTCCTTAGCCAGCTAACAGCCCCCTTCCTCTGTCTTCAATGTCGGCAACATCAGGTCAAGTCATTCTCATGCTATTATCTCTCTGGTTCCAATTTTCTCTTTCACTTTTAAGGATCCTGATAATTACATTGGATTTACCCAGATAATCCAGAGTAATTCCCCTATGTTAAGGTAAAATAATCAGCAACCTTAATTCCAACTGCAACCTTAATTTCATTTTGCCATGTAGCTAACATATTATTACTATGTTGGGTGGGGGAGGGAGTGAGGAATTATTCTGCCTACCACATCTGGTGTCATTATTTCAAGAATATTCACAACACAAAGTATTACAGAATCCACCAATGCTATCCCAGGCACACTACAAATTGTACCTGGCCTAGGACTTTATGAGAAATTACTGAGCAGCTAGTACTATAGGGACTATGGCCAGATCCTTTGTAACTCCTAATAGCACGTTTATCATGACCCTTTAAGGAGCTCCATCTTGGGCAGCTTGTCTGAAGGTCAACCAAACCTTTTTCTGGCTGCTTGGTAAGTAGAGAGTGTTCAACCCATTCCAGTCAAGTTCCCACCACTGTAAAATTAAGAACAGCAATGTACCAATCAGATAATTAAGTCGTGTTTATAGTTTTCATTTATATAAATGGTTTTCAGATCTACAAATAGTCAATGAAAGATGGTATTCTATAAGAAATAAATACAGATGACCTGATTTCCTTGTATTGGTGACTATAAATAACATAGGTCCAAATTGATTGGAAGAATCCAATTTGCTTTATCTACCAGTGGACCAAACATGTAATGACAGAACCCTATCTGGGAATATATCAATATATTGTGTAAGTGAAGCGTAATCCAAGGAATCATTTATGAAATGATTTATTTTATTTAAATGTACTCACACATGTTTTCCCTTCCCAGTATTTCTGGGAATATCTGAAAAACAAGACTGATACACTTACTACCTGCTCATATTAAGAAGTTTAATGATGAGGAAACACATCTCTTTCATATACTATTAGAGCACTAAGAGTCTCTGAATGATTTTAGAATACAAATCTCTTCACTTTATGGTTATGGAAAATCTGCAGGAATACTGTACCTGCAGATCACACAAGTCCAGTGAATTCAGATTTATTTCCTTTTCACAACCAATGCACAAGCATTTTCTCTACTGCATGTTTTTGACTCCATTTCCCAATTGTATTAGTCTGTTTTGTGTTGCTGTAACAGAAATACCAGAGACTGGGTAATTCATAAGGAAAAGAGTTTTATTTGGCTTATGATTCTGGGACAGTTGCATATGTCACGGACCTCAGGCTGCTTCTACTCATGGCAGAAAATGGCAGGCAGTCAGCGGGTACAAGCAGATCACATGGCGAGAGGAAGCAAGAGAGAGAGAAAGGGGAGGTGCCAGGGTCTTTTTAAACAACCAGCTCTGGCAGGAACTAATAGAGCGAGATCTCACTCACTACCCTTCCTCCCCCAGGGAGAGCATTAATCCGTTCATGAGGGATCTGCCCCCACAACTCAAACACCTTCCAGCACTGCCACATTGGGGATCAGATTTCTGCATGAGTTTTGGGGGGACAGCACATCCAAACTCTATCACCAAAATACAGTGTGAACCAAGTCATGGAGCAGGGAAGGAAACTTCTGCAAAGAAATGTTGGTGACAGTGACCAGTACTCACAAGTGCTTACTCTGAAATATATTACAGTCATCAAAGTCTCTGATGCTGTGAACCATGGAAAATGTTTTTTTGTTTTGTTTTGTTTTTTGTTTTACTTATTGACCAAATGACCCTCAATTCAGTTGATGGAGTAGGTAAGAAAATGGGTTCTGCTGGTTATTCTGTTTTCTGCTTTTCTTTTGTTAAACCAAACACAAAATAATTAAAATCTCACTTTTTACAGATACTCTTTAAAGCCTCTCCTACAGAATCTCACAATCTCAAATGAAAGTAACATGCTTAAATTCTATAAACAGTGCATGACAGTGCATGGCACAAATCAAAATATGGATTCTGTTTCTTTAATGTCATTTATAACTGTCCTTTTCGACACATTTAACTACAGATCTTGAGCATATTTATTAAATTAATAATGGAAATTTTAGTTTTTCAACAGCCTAATTCCTCAGCATAAAGAAAATTAATTTAATACTTTTTTGTTGGTAGATACTTCTTATCTCCTGAATGACCAGTTAGTAAAAAAAAAAAATTAGAAGAATATATATGCATAAATAAGTGACTTTATAATCAGAGATACATGGAATCTATTTATAAGAGATCGTAATGTTTAATTGGAGGAAAAATGAGGTTCACATCATTATTAAGGAATCCATGTAAATAGATGCAACTTAACATTTTATTGATATATTAATCAGAATACATTATTTTTATTTTTATCTGCTATTTTCTATTGTATTTATGATGCTACACTTGATCTTAGCCAAAAGGCCGAGAAGCGATGTATTTATGATGCTGAAGAGCTCTAAAGCCAATTTTAGTTTCAGTTGAGAAATAAACAACTTGATGATGCAATATCAGATACTTTAACTAAAATAAAAAAATTGAAATCAGGATTTTTAGCTGTCTTTTTCAGTGCCAAGTTTAAAAATTAAAGTTCTTTTAGATCAGCTTTATAAATGGTCTGAAAATTAGCTTAAAACTTCCAAGACTAAAGAAAGTCAAAATGAGAAGCAGATGGGCCTATACTTCTTTAAAGAAGAACTGTCTGTTTCTCCTTATGATCAACAAAAAAGTAAAAAAGAAAAATGGAATAGAACACTCGAGATTTCACACACATTGCTACACATTGCCATGTATTCATTAGACAGACAAATATAGTCATATTAGAACATTCATTCTTATCCAATATCTTCATACCATCATGTCTGTTTGCTTAATTTTTTATATTTGATTGGAGTCAGATATTTTACACTTAATATTAATCTAAATTTTGCTTATAGTCTAAGGTTTATGATACTGTTATAGTATTTGAAGTGGAAATCTTTATTTAATCTGATATTATTTTAACTGTTACATATAAATATTTCTGCATTCTATATCATAATGCATGCAAAAATCACTCAAAGGCATACTCACCACATACTAAATGGTTAGTTTTACTTTATTATGCCCATTACAATAATTATGAAACAATGTATTCTTGCAATAATTACTCATCTCTAAAATTCTAAGCACATTATTGTTGTAGAAACATTTTATTGTCATCAAGATTGATGAAAATGTTTGGTAATGACACCCAGACTGAAATAATTTGATGCTAAGAAAAAAACTAATAAAAGAAATGGGAGAGCAAAGAAGAATAAAATTTTGAGATTCATGAATCCTTTGTCCTTCAATTGCTACAATATTGGACTAAATATAGTCCATTACGGTGCTAAAAAATGAAACTTACCAATAAGGACGTGCTTCTTCATTCTCTACCACACTCACGGGTGCTGCAGACATACATCAAGTCTTCATCTTCTGGATCCTAGTACATTACTGGCTATTTCTCAGATTGCAATTCTGCCATATCTTCTTTGTTCAGGCTGAGAGTTTACGCAATTCTCTCAATCTCATCCCAGTGTACTACCCCACTGCGAAAATATATATGTTCCTGAGACATTTATAAAACACATTTATGTCAAAAATCATACTTTTCTTAATAATCTATATTACAACAAGATATTCTTATAAGGGAAATAATTTCATTTTAAGCTAAAATATTTCCTTTGCATTTTCACTCTTTCACATCAATAGACTTTGATCACTACTAATAGGCATCTGTCTTTCTCCATTTCAAAATAAAGCATCTTTCACAAGACTATTATTATCTCAAGTGGCCATGTAAGTATTCCCATTTAAAAATCTCCTATTATTCTCTGCAGTAATCTGGACTTTATTACCTGTTCATGTATAACTCTTTACTATTTCATTATCCATAAATCCTCTCATGCTGTCTTTTAAAAATCTCTCAAATCCATTCTCTTCCCTTTCCTCTACTTACACTGCTTTACTCAGGAACTCATAATCCCCTTTATGGACTGGTACAATAGCCTGCTAACTGGTTTCAGGCTTCCACTCTTACCAAATTCTCAACTTAATATGACAACTAAAATAGATTTTTGAAACACACAAAGTATATTGACTTGATGCCCTCCTCAAAATTTTCAACATGGCTCATAACAGTGTTCTCCATATTGTGTTCCATAGAATATCAACCAAAATTGAGAATAAGATTAGGGAGAGAGAAGCAAAAGTTTCTTGGGAAAATAAGGTTAGAAAGTCACAGATATAACTGCTTTTATTACTGTAAGTCTCTCAGAGTATTTTGAACTTACAGGCATTTTTATTATCTAAGAAGATAGTATAGCATGCAGCATTTCCCATACCTGTTTGTTTATAAATTCTGGGGCATAAGCAAAGAGGAGCCTAAATGCTTATGGACACAATTTGAGAAATGCTGGCCAATGGGATAATTTCCAACTCTTATGTGTGGCAATATAAGAGTGATTCTAATATTGCCCACTTCCAGAATCTGGCTCCTATCAACCCTGTTCTTCCCTGTTATGCTTCCATACAGAAACCCTTCCAGTGCTTCCATCGGTGATTGTACCTACTATTATATGCAAAACAGGCTCTCTTCTAGGAAAACTCTTGTCCCAACATCAAGAATCAGTTCAAGTACTGCTTTCTTTAGTCCAGCGACCTCATCACCCCCTATTCTTTAGAATCATTTGAGGAATCTCTAGATCTCTACAAGTGAGGCCCTAGTAGCCATCTGTTTTTATCCCTTAGGTTGATTCTGAGAGAGTGTGAGTACTAAGCACTGCTCTGATTCTTCCAAACAGAAGTCACTCTGACATTTGCCTACTGTTTCAGCTGATGTTCCTATTACAGCACTCATCATTTGGCATTGTGATCATATTATTGCATGTTTTGTCATCACATCAAAACTATTATTATTGATGTTTGTATTTCTGTACAGTATTACTATTCTGATACACAGTAGGTACTCAGAAAGTATATTACTAATTAGAAAAAAAAGTTTATCTAAAATTGGATTTTTAAGTTCCTGTACAGATGGAAATTTTATTAAATGTTTATTATTTTGTCTTATAATAGAAAGGCAAAAAATCATACCCTCATATAATTTAAAGACTATGTTAAGCAGGAAAATTAAAAAACATCATTAAACTGTTGAGAATAGTATGAGTAGAAATTCTATCTTCTTGTATTCGGGAGAAGAGTGTAAAGAAAACAACCTGGAAGGGCTGAATTAATAATCATATTTGTTGAAACACTATAAATCATTTGAGCTTTGGAAAGATAGATTACACAAAAATTCAGCAAACTTGTTGTGATAATAGTCTTCAGTATAATGAGATGAAAATCACTGTATGGGAGACAATATATGAAGTAAATAATTTATTTTGCCAGTATAGCAATGGCAGAAACCAGTCAGAAACACTTAAGTAAAAATAAAATCTCAGGCATTACAAATTGAAATAAAAGTAAGGTATCAATACACAGATCATCAGATTTCTGGAAAGTAACCCTCTGGAGTATTCATAACCTGATCTTACTGTGGTAAAAGTTTGTGGCCCACCCAAAATCCATTCTTTTATTCTTCCTAAGTAGGAAACTCTGATTTTGTTGGGTGGTATTCTGCCCAGCTACAAACTCTATGTGTTCAGCTATTTTAGATGAACCACATTGTGGCCAATGAGATGTAAGTGGAAGTTTTGGGTGAAGCTTCCAGGAAACTCTTCATTAGGAGTTATATTCAGCTGGCAGAATTCTGTGACCTTTCTGCCTTTCCTGGAGGCATAATTGCCTGGACCTGCAGTGACTGACAGTGATGATGAGATGACCTTGAGGATGGAAGTCACTTGCAAAGAGTGACAGAGGAGAGGACAGATAGCCTATGTAGTATGGCATTGTGGGTCATCAGATCTATCCCAGACCATCTACTTTTGGACTTTTTAACTTTATTTTACTATGCTCATTTTTCTAATGTCTGTTGCCAGTAATAAAATACCATGCCAAAATAATAGACTATGCTACTTCTTGGATGACTGTCATCTAACATGTGCCATTTAGTACTTCTTCCCCAGCAGTACATGCCTAAACATCTTCCATAGACATGTGAAAGGTGAACCTAAAGTGATGGAAATTATCTGTGTTTTGGCTTCTCTGAAGGTCTTGTCTGTCCTCTGGATGACTGACACTCAACATGTCCATACTTTTAAAGGAGAACCCAAGCATTACTCATGAATAGTCTCAAAGTATATACAAAGGTCCTCCAGTACTAAAGTAAAAGTTACCCTATGATAAATTACGTACGGAGCTTCAAAATGTAGAATAAGCTTAATTGTTGGCACACGTCGAAATCATTTGATTTAAGAGACATTCTTTGTGCACCTGTAATTTGATCAAGTTAACCTAAGAATGCTCTTAGGGAGGCATGAATAGGATTGAGTTTAGCTAAGGAAACACAAATTAAAATAATTGTATTTAACTGTGTTCAAAGGGCTTGAAGAATGTATGAAGATATGAAGACAGATTGAAGAAAAAGAAAAAATGAAGGGACCAAAAGGTAAAATGTGATAATGTTCCCAGCATTAGTCAGAGGAGAATGTACTTAACCTAAATAAAGTTGTATTCTTTGTGAGGTTCATTAGCATGAGTCCAATTCTGACACTTAAGCTGGAAGGAATTCACCGAAACACCGCCTCCCTGTTGAGATGTGTTTAACTGGCCACCTGGCAATCCTCAAGGGATTTCTCTCAGTCACAAGCATTCAGTGTCCTCAAACACACCTCCCCTGAAGAAATGCGACTTTGTCCAGTAGTCTTCAAAAAACACTTATATTTAAACTATCACCTACTTATTCCAAAAACCGTATAAGGAACATAATACATAGAAAGGAGAGGAGTGTTTTATCACTCTTGTCCTTGACTTCTGTGAAATCTCCTTTCTAATTGCTGGTTTTCTTATTATCTAGCTTTATTTCTTCTATCACTTATAAAATGTAGCCATTTCTCTAAGTTCCATGCTTTCTTCTCACTGTTCCATTTTTACTCTAGTGGATGATGTTCTTCCTCATGCAAACATCTCCCATTTATTTTTTAAACGTCCTCCTAAGAGCTACAGCCTCATTTCCTTACTACTCTTTACAGTAAAATTCCTCCAGAGCTGTTGTCTTCAGTTCTCCCATTCTCTGCCTAATCCCCTCTAATTTAACTTTTGTCCTCATCCCTCCATGAAAGCACTATGTAAATACCCTTTATGTTGTTAAATACAAAAGTCAGTGCTCTGTCTTCATATTGCTTGACCTATGGTCAGATTTCCACACAACTGATAACTCCCTCCTCATACTCTTTTGCCCCTTATTTTCCCAAACTGTATATATTTAGGATGTCACTTATGATTCAATGATTCTCCCTTCTTAGGATCTTTTGCTGATTTCTCCCCTTCTCTCCAACCCTTCACATTAGTGTGCCAGGGTTGAGTCTTGATCCTCTTTTGTCTCTGTCAATATGCATTACCTTGGTATTTTCAGGACTTTAAATACCTTCTGAATGACCAAAAACTCTCAAATTTTATATCTCCAACCTAGACCTTTCTTTGTCACACCCCAGATTGCTTGACACCTCTAGTTGGATGTGTAATATTTATCTCAAATATTACCTATAAAGACTGAACTAGTAATTGTTCTCCCAAAGCATGTTTTACTAGAATTTTTTTTCTCTCTCAATTGATGGCAAATATATTCTCCCAGTTACACAAGCAAAAAAAAAAAAAAGTTTTAAAAATTAAAAAAAAAATCATCATTGATTTCGTCTATCAACAATTTTTTCAGGAAAATTTCCTGTCAAAATATATTAAGAAGTTGACTGCTTCTAACAACTTCTACTGTTTCTACCTTTGTAAAAGTCAGAATGATCTCTCATTAGGATTATTGCAATAGATTGCTGACTGCTGTCTCAGATTTCACCCTACCTCACTACACATTTCTCAATGCACACATCAGAATGACCTTTTAAAATCTAAATCAACTCATTCAAAACCTTCTCATGGCTCTCTTTTCTCTTAGAATAAAAGCCCATCAGAACTTTGATTTGGTCTCTTGTTATCTCTCTGACCTTACCTTCTTTCCCTCACTCTATTACAACCACGCTGGGCTTTTTGCTGTGCCTTGAATGATACTAGACAACTCTCCCTTCATAAGGATATCTGCACGTCCTTATCCCTCTTTCACCCCATATATTTGCACCTCCCTCTTCATGTGTCTGCTCAAATGTCAGCTTTTCATGGAAACCTATTCTAACCACCCTATGTAAATTGCAACTACCAACTCCTCCTCAAGTCCTCCTAAATTCTAATATCCACCTTTTCCTTTTCACAAAGCATTTACCACCTTCTAACAAAATATGCCTACTTATTACTTTTTTTGTTCTTTGAGTGTCTTCTCTCATGGCATTTAAGCTCCATCAATGGAAAGAATCTTTGTCATTTTGTTCACTGCAGTAGCCTAGTGCCTAGCACTGATCATGATACACAGTAGATGTTCAGTAAATATTTGTGAGATAAATGAATGATATTATCCATGCCTCTGTTTAGTTGTAAAACAAAATTAATTATTACTTCTTTAATTATGACTTCTAAATATTGTCTGTTATTTATGTCTCATGTGCAAATCTAGTCTATCCAAGTAAACTATAATTTCTTAATGAATAGTAAGCATGTCTCATACTCACTTATTCTGAGCTTCATTGCAGGCATATGATACTGGACAAAGAAGATATTTAGTATTTTCGCTTTCCAGACACACTGTACATTCTATGAAAATGTTTTTTGCTTTATCCAAGGCACAGTTATATTCCAGCAACTTAGAGTCAAGAGCCAAAACATTTCTCAAAAAGAATACTATGTAGAGATGACCAGTAAGAAGAAATGTCTGGGACAAATTTAAGGAAGTCAGAAAAGCTTAGTGATTAACAGTAGAGACCCAGAACCTAGAGTACCTAAAGTACCATCTCATTTCCACTACTCAGTACTTGTGAAACATGCATGAGTCACTTAACCTCTCTGTGCATCACTTCCCTTATTTGTAAAACAGAAACAATAGTACCCACCTCATAAGATGGTTGTGAAAATTAAATAATAATATATTTAAAGCAAATTTAACTTGACACATAGTAGGCACAACTATAAATGTGAACAAGAAAAAGGGGTGACATATTAGGGAGAAAAGGCTGCAAGATACTTTGCTATTCAGGTGTGGCCCAAAGTTTTCACATCCATTTATCTGAGATTGCCATTCTTGCTTCTTCCCTGAACAGTTTCTGTGACCTTGAGTGACTCACTTAAGTGCTCAGGCCTTAGTTTTCTTACCAATAAAAAGAAGGGATTGATCTAGATGACTTCCCAGATCCCTAACAGCACTAAAGATTCATGCATCTCTGATTGTTCAGGAGCAAGGCAAAATTTTTCACACCAGAATCAGTCTTTGGCCATTGGGCATGACAGCTCCGGGACGATATTTCTTTTCACATTGATGTTAGTGGCTGTATTTAGGGGAAATTTGAGATTTGTGCTTCTACACTGATTAGGAGATGGAAATGTAGCTGATGTTCATCCTCATCCCGTAGCCTGGCTCTTTATGTTCTACATTTCTGGTTGGTGAGAATTATTCTTGAGAAGAAGTAAAAAGACAATCAGTGGGCAAAACAAGGACAATAATAGTAGCATACGCACAGGTGATATTCAGTGTAATTAACAATAGGAATGGCATGGGCACTGACGATGAGAATACCTGTCAGGTATCAAGGCACGTTTTTGCTGGATGCCACCCCTCAGTGTAGGAAATTTTTCCCAGATCGAGAAGGATCAATTAAAACTTGATGAAAAAAAAAAAATATTAAGGAGAAATCACTATCAGATCAGTCTGAAAATAATCAGAAGTTTAAAACAAAATAACGTCTGGAAAGGAGAAATACCAAATGCTCTAGCTTGTTAGTCATTTAAAAATATTTTGTCACTCACAAAATAGTCCACCACATATTCTGCCACTTTGAGCCAACAAGGTGCTGATCTAACTTCTTTAAAGATGACTATGATTTAAGAATGTCTTCTATCAGGAATCATTTGAGATATTTCAGTGGAAGGGTTTGTTTTCGTCACTCAGTATTAGAAAAACCTATTTTGATCTCAGCCGAATAAATTTATTTGGCAATTTCATTAAATTCTGAACATTTTTCTAGGCCTCCTAGTCCTACATTCTGTTTCCTGTCTCTCATTTCTCCTCTCTTGCTCTGTAAAGTAGTAGCAGCTTGAATACTGAGCCCCCAACAACTGATGCTCCTGTACTCTCTGCCACTTGGCTACTGTCTGGCTTCTGGCAGCTCACACTGGCAAGCATGGTTCCCACTACTTCTAGGCTCAGAAGAGCAAATGCATATAGCACAGTGGTTAAGAACACAGACTTTACTGCCAGACGGCTGGGATTCAAATCCTTACTCTGATATTTACTATGTGTGTATGACTTTCGGCAAGATATGCAAAAGCTTCATGCCTCAGTTTACTTATTTGTAAAAGGAGGATAATAATGGTAACTAAGTCATATAAATCAAATGAGTCAATCAGTCTATGGCACCTAGTAGGTACTCAGAAAGTGCACACTGATTTATTATTAAGCTTCACTTAATTTAGTAACACTAAAATATGTTATAGAAACTTGAGTTTGCTCTTGAAGTCTTATTTATTCTAGAAACAAAACCGTTTTTTAAAATTACTAATATATTATGAATGAAGATAACACCAACATTAAAAATATACACGTTGCATACTTTTTATTATTAAACATATCACTCTATTAACCACTAGCTCCCACGGTATCATTGATTCTTGTGTTTTGCTTTATGTTGGTTGCAAACACAACTGCACAATTGAAACTTCACCCCCAATATATCACTTTTAAAATTGTAAAACTGCTTAGAATATAATGATACATATTCTGTATTTTTCTATACACATCTTTAAAATACAGCTTTCTAAAAAAAAAAAAAAAAAACCTGTTTTTAATGATTGGCATTAATAATATTCAATTGGAACTGTTGTGTCAATGCTTAAAAAACACTTAAAAATGGGCTTTAAGCATGCGTCAGTTACCACAGAAGTATGCCAAGGCGGCTCAGCTGGGTTTTGGTGAAATGAAGGCAGTTCCCGACCCCAGGCCTGTGATGGAATAGAAAAGAAGGTTGACTCCTTTTGACACTCTCTGGTTTTTTCATCATCATTTCAGTGAAAAGGGAAGGACAAGGTGATGACCTCAGAAGTTCATTATCTTCTTCTAGTCCTTATACCTATAATTCCAGAAGCTTTCAGTCCAGAGCTGGATGCACCAGTTTAAGAATGTGGACAATATTTCTCTAAGTCCTGTGTTTTATAAGCCCCTCATAGGAGTTGGGATAAAAAAAAGTGAAGCCCTGGGACATTTTCATGGTCAGCGTGCTGGTATAGTTTTCTCTCTTTAAAATTGGAAGTAAAGCTTAGGATCAGACAGTTAGCTCAAAATGTATTATAAATCAAAGCTTTCTTTATACTGGTCAGCAAAACCAAAAAGCCAGAGAAATGTTCTAATTCAATATGTTAGGTACCCTCTCTAAGTAGGTTAAAGTAGATGCAGTTAACGCAGTTCAATCAATATTAATTAACCCTCACCCATTTCATGTGCATTTTTTCGGCAGAAGCTTAGGAGGAAAGAGACCAATGAGGTGTAAGCTCTGCTTTGATACTACCTCCTTTGGGAAAAAGAAATGGTGAAAGTTTATCCTACTCTGATTAGTAGAAAAGGGGGGATATTTTTAAATGTCTAAGCCCTGTTTGCAAACCAAGACTACTGGGGTTAGACCATCCCTCTAATAAGCTGAAATAAAACCAAACCCTAAGCCTCCAGCTCTCCTGACTTTAGAGAGGTAGGGGCCTGCATAGATGGGCACCCTCCAGAAGGAGCCATTAGCACCACTTCCACCAGATGGCACAGTTTTCCTGAGACAAAAAAAACCAGAACAACCTCCTAACCTTCTAGAACCAGTGACAGAAGAATGAAATGGAAGGACCTGTGCAATACACACCATGTACATTCTTACTTTCTGTTCACAAGCCTAATAAAAAGCTTCTACCTTTTAGGTACCTGTTGGTAAAATGTGCTTAATTTAGTTGACCATGAATAGGTCAGGAAGATTTGAAACTCACTGTTATAAACTGAGATAGTACAAAAGTCATTCTATAAAAGGATTACCTGGTCCCAGTATACAGACCTTCTATAGGTATGGACAACTGATGTAACATAGGCAGAAAGCATACATCTAAGTGTTTTTTTTTTTTTTCTGTAAATTATGTTTTACGTATTAAAATAACTTCAAGGATTTCTACTGCCAGTGTCTTAGTAAAGGTCTCATTACTTTGCACTAGATTATTTCAGTAGTATTGCAATTGGCTTGTTTTCTTTGCTATCTCTCCAGTCATTTTACATGTGTTTCAGAATGACAGTCATGGTAGTTTTCTGTTTTATCTCTAGAAATCTAACACAGTGATTGTAACAGAAGCAATACTCAGAAAAAAAGATATTGCAGTAATCAATGAACTCTAAATTAGAGCTCCGGCAACGCCAATCCCCTACTCAAAAATTTTAATGGAACCTTATGACCTATGACCTACCAGTTTATATTTCTAAGAATAATATTTATATCATCTGCAATCTAGCCCCATATTTTTATTCCATAATCATCTAACTCAATACCTGCAAAAGTTTACATTCCAGTTAGATGGAACTCTCAATCCAAAATAGATCATCTCACAGCATACCTTGCCATCAGAGGTCTTTGTGCAACACTGTTATCTTAGCCTAGAATCCCTTTTCCTCCTTCCTTGTCCTTTCAAATCGTACCCATACTTTAAAAATCAGTCCAGGTTTCGACATATCCATAAGTGATTCTTTGAGTATAATAATTTTTTCTCTGATTACAAACCTTTTGCTTATAAGTATTTTCAGCAGATATTAATGCTTCAATTCATCAAGCAAAAGTCACCTCAAAAAATTCACAGAAAGATTCATACTATCTTTCAATTCTATTTTTCCATGAACTTTTTGAAGTACTGCAAACTCTTACATATGAGACATTGAGGTGGTTGCTGAAAATCCAACAGTCAATGAAACATGGTATCTACCCATTAGACATATAAGCTAGTAGGAAATCCAGACTAACCAGCAGATCACTATGATACGGGCGCTTTAGAAGTTATAAGTACAGGGTTCTAGGCAATAGGTAAGGGAGGCATTCAACTCAGGCTCTGAGGTGTGAGAAAAGACTTCCTGGAAGACATGAAGTCTAGTGTGCTAGGACTTAGTAAATAATTGGTTGAAATAATTAATAAGCCCCAAGTTAGAAGTCTGATTATGTCAATTCCCTGCTCATAAACCTGTAAAGTCTCCTTTTTGTCTATAAAATAAAACTTATGCTACTAGTCACTTACAGCTGCCCAGGAGTTAGTCAAATGAATGGAGGTCCAAGAGAGAGGAGGAAGAGTATTTGCAGAATATAAAAGGCCTGAAGGGATTGCCATACTTTCTCAACCTTCTGACACCCACACTTTCCTCGTCAATTACAAAACAGGCTTGATTTGCCTTTGTGTAAAAAATAATGGAGCAACTTTTTAATTATTACCACCAAACTGTAAGTCCTTCATTTGAGAAAAATTGTCTTATATTCCCTAGAATGTCATACATGCAGCCTAGGACAATGATAAACCAATTGTGTTGAATATAATCAAATATGATAGTGATATTCAAGGGAGAAAAGATTAGTGTAGAGGAAAATAAGGTTTTTTTCACTTTATATACTATCAACTGCTATCAATTATTAATATTGAACTTAGCTTCTGTTTTCTTCAGATACTACTTTTTGGGGGTGGGTGATCTGCCGTCAGTCAGTGGGTAGGTGTATAGTGTTGCAGCAGTTCCTGGTAGGTCTGTAGAGGGCCACTGGCTCGGCTGTTGAGCCTGGAGCTAGCCTGTGCAGATGCTGCAGGACCCAGTGGCTTTCTAGAGGGGTGCTGTAGGGAGAAAAAGCTGAAACCCAATCAGCTGTTGGTTTGGAAGTAGGTGTACATAGCTGTCACAGGGCCTTGCAGCTCCGAAGGTGGCTGCCTGACCAGCTGTTGAGCCTGACTCAAAATGGATTGAAGACTTAAGACCAGAAACAACAAAACTCCTAGAAGAAAACACAGTGAAAACACTTCAGGACACAGGACTGGGCAAAGACTTTATGAATAAGACCCCAAAAGCACAAGCAATGAGAGAAAATATAAAGAAATGGGACTGTATCAAACTAAAAAGCTTCTGCACAGCAAAGGAAACAATCAACAGAGTGAAAAAACAACCTTCTGAATGGGAGAAAATATTTGCAAACCATACGTCCATCAAAGAATTAGAATCCAGATTATATGAGGAACACAAACAACTTTACAGTAAAAAAAAAAAAAACCCACAAATAATCCAATTAAAAAATGAGAAAGGAGCTGAAAAGGCATTTCTCCAAGGTAGATATACAAATGGCCAACAGACACATGAAAAAATGCTCAATATCACTAATCATTAGGGAAATGCAAATCAAGACCACATTGAGATATTATCTCACCCCAGCTAGACTGGCTGTCATCAAAAAGACTGAGAATAACAAATGCTGGTGAGGATATGGAGAAAAAGGAACACTTGTGCATTATTGGTGGGACTGTAAATACAGCCATTATGAAAAACAATATGGAGGTGTCTCAAACAACTACAGATAGAACTGCCATATTATCCAGCAATCTCATTTCTGGGCATATACCCAAAGGAATGGAAATCATCACTTTGAAGGGATACCTGCACTCCCATGTTCATTGCAGCTATATATTTACAATAGTGAAGTAAAGGAACCAACCTAAATGTCCAACAGCAGATCTCTGGATAAGGAAAATGTGGTATATACAAACAATGAAATACTACTCAGCCATAAAAACGGATAAAGTTCTGCCATTTGCAGCAACATGGATGATTTTGGAGAAAACTATGTTAAGTGAAATAAGCCAGGTGCAGAAAAATAAACATCGCATATCTTCACTCCCAAGTGGGAGCTAAGAAACAAAGAAATAAAGACCATAATACAGTGTTGAACTTTCAGAAGGAGAGAACAGACCTACGGCTACTAGAGTTGGGAAAGGGGGAGGGGGATGAGGAGAGGGAGTAACTGAGTAAGGGATACAAAAAGTAATTACAATTTGTAATGGTGAACATGCTAATAATATTGATTTGAACATCTCATACTGCTCACAAATACTGATAGTCAATCTTGTATCCCATAAATGCATATAAATAAAAACATTTAAAAAAAACAATTTTAATTACTCTCCACTCTGATGCTTCCAGTTTATTTACAGCCAACCACAATACATTTCCCCCTGTCAGAGTTCTCCACTTAAGATGTCAAAAGTGAATGTAAAGTTTCATGCCTCAGACATCAAAAATCTTTCAGATTTCTTTACTGTACTGAGCTAAAGGTTTATCTCTTCTTTTCTCCGCAGGGCTCCATTTTGTTTATCTGCCTGGATTTCTTTCACAGTCAGAGAAAGACCATGACTCCATCTGTATTCCCTTTTCCTGTGGCTCGAAATTTAAGCTAAAGCCCAAGAAAATATGTGACAGTCATTTAATAAAAATTACCACTGGCATTTACCTCTCACCTCTTTGAAGAATGACACTGACGCCTCTTCCATAATGCTGCTCATAAGCTGATCTTTCTTACTGGTTCTACCTTATTCTTTTTTTTAAAAAAGAACAGTATGAATAACCTTTTTTTGTTTGTTTTTCCTGAACCAGTTGAGGGAAAAGACTTAATGTTCCATGAATTCCAAATTTCTAAGTCCTCATTATTAGATGCAGATAATACACACTGCTTTATTTCATTGAATCCTGTTAAGGACTTAGTCCCAGTGCTGGTGAAGTCAATTTGACCATTTCAGTGGGGTTGTGTCTGCTGTGGTTTTCTACTTTAAAAGTAATCTTTTTCCTTTCACAATTATTAAAGTTTGTTGTTGGTTTGTTGTTGTTCATGAGGAGATAGTTTCACAATATTTAAATATCTGGTTCTCATCAAAATTTCACCTGCTATTTTTAGCATCCATAGATGATTTCCACCTGAATTAGTTACTATGCTATTTACTAGATAGTGAGTTTTTAAAGTTTTTAATTCCTTCATTCCTTCTACATATATTGCATAGCCTTCTGCTATAAGGAAAGATTTGTCTCCTCTCCATTTATTTATTATTTATATAATTTACATATTATTTTATTGTGTAATCATCCCAAATTTCAACAGTGTGAGTCTCTTCAAGGTAGCCTTTGTGTTTTTATGACATGTCCCCAACATTATTTGAGAATTCTCTTTATGACAGTATATTCCAGGCTCATCTTGTATATTTACTGCCCCATTCTTCCTGGAATGAGAAATTTCTTCAAGAAGCCCTGGTTCCTTTGAGTGACAAGGGTATGTAGAAGCCAAGATCTTGGCACTATATGAGTCATTGCTATTGGTGTATCACATCTTCCAGACTCTCAGTTCAGTGGACAGAGAGAGAGAGAGAGACAGAGAGAGAGAGAGAAAGACAGAGAGAGAGAGAGAGAGTGTGTGTGTGTGTGTGTGTGTGTGTGTGTGTATAAAAACATGAGTACACGCTGATAACTCCAATTCCATTCCAACATCACAGTTTTCTTTCTTTTCATGTTTGTAGCTCCCCTCTCCAATGGTGAGATATCTAGCTCATCAATATATTTGCCAGCATAAATACGCTCAGTCCTTGTGTATGTAAAAATTTGTTGCTGACACAACCCCACTGCCGGTGCCCTTCTCCTCTTTCTCAGACTCTGACACTCCATGGTTGGCCACGACCACCAACCCCTGTTCAAACACCTTCTTCCCCCTCTGAAGGTAGCAACCTTATTTTACCAATGCATTGAGTAAATTGTTCTCACCCCCAGCTGAATTATTCAAAAAGGAAAGAAGAAAGCAAACTATTATTTTAAGTTAAACATTTTATCTAATGAAGGAATTAAAACCCAGATGTCCCAGACCTCACCAAAATATCAATAAAAATGATGCCAAAATTACAATTGCCCTTCTCCTGCAACTGTTCAATTAGGCAACCTTATTCATTTCTCTTAACGAGATTTCAAACAAGTGTGCCTTTGGGCCAAGCCCTTGAGATTTCCCATTCTGTTTTCTGAATATTGAAAGCATTCATGTCCACGTGATTGAACAAAGAATCACCTGAGAGCATATATCTTAAATAAATAGAATTTTAAATTGTAAAATATACCTCAATAAATAATATATGGGGAAAAAATATAATGCATTACTCCTACTCCAAAACAATTAAACCATAATCTGTGGTGTAAGAACCAGTCAAGAACATATCCTACAAATCCCCATGTTTCTATCTTAACAATCACTGATTTAAAGTGTCCTCCCACTATCTAAAGACTTTTTTGCCATTAAAGTTACATGTGACCTAACTTCTGTGATAAGCAAATACTAAGATGAACTCTATGATCTCTACCCGTTGGTGTACTGGCCCTATACATATAATATTCTCTTGAGCATAGGCAGGACTTTCTTCTAGCCAATAGGAAAGGGAAAGCATGAAAAGATTTTGATGCTATAACGTAGGTTCTAAATCAGTTAATTCTGAGTCGATCAAAAAGGAGATTATCTTGTGCAGCTAGAACTTAATTATCTGAAAAATCTTTAAAAGAAGAATTGGGACCTCTCTAATGGGAAAGACTCTCGCTCCATCACCGGCTTTGGAAAAGTAAGCTGCTGTGTTGTGAGCAGCACTATGGGGAGAGGAGTGTGGCAAAGAACTGCAGGGAACTTCTAGAAGTTAAGGGTGGCCCCTTGCTGACAACCAACAAGAAAACTGAGATTCAGGCATATATCTGCAGGAAAATGAATTCTGCCAACAACCTGACAGATCTTGGAAGAGGATCTTTCCCTAGACAGCCGTCCTGGTGAGACTGCAGCCAGACCAACTTCTAAATTGCAGCCTTGTGGACACCCTGAGTAGAGAATTCAGTTAGGCTGCATCCAGACTTCTGACCTGCAAAAATTGTGAAATAGTAAATGTGCATTTTTTAACTTGCTCCATGTGTGATAATTTATTATACAGCAATAGAAAACTAGTAGAATTACCAACACCCTTTTGACTGCCACACAACGTTCCCATTCTTTAGAAGTGATCGATCTTATTTGGATATAAAGATCAAAATTGGCACAGGTTAGGTGATCCATATTTTTTTTTTATTCATTGTGAATGCCTTGCAAAAATAATTCATAATATGATGAACATGTCTGTTATATTTCAGCTTCCCAAAGAATAGTCACACTTGCAAGGAGCACTTTTGATGTCACTTGTTGTCTTTCTTTGTGCTGGAAGAAAAGTCAGCAGCATGGCATCCTTTTTCTAAAAGATGTGTTATAACCTGCATGTTTTTGTCACTCTCACCCCCCCCCCCCCCAAATTTATACGTTGAAACCCTAACACTCAGTGGAATGGTATTAGGAGGTGGGATCTTTAGGAGTTAATTAGTTTATAAGGGTGATGCTGTAGATTGGATGCCCCCACAACCTCATAGAGTCTTAATCCCTACTATAACAGTTGAGGGTGAGAAATCCTATTATAGTAATTGAAAGGTAGGGCCTTGAAGAGATGATCAGATTGTAGGACCATGCTGTAATGAATGGATTAATAATGGTGGTCAGGGACATGTTTCTGAGGGCATTAAAAGGAGAGCATGAGTAGTTCTCTCTCTCTCTCTCTCTCTCTCTCTCTCTCTCTCTCTCTCTCTCTCTCTCTCTCTCTCTCTCTCTCTCCTCTCTCTCTCTCTCTTTCTCTCTCTCTCTCTCCCCCCTTCTCTCTCTCCCCCCCACCCCTCTCCCCCTCTGCTATGCCATTTTCTGCCATGTGAGACACCTGGTTCACTGTCACCACTATCAAGACCTTCACCAAATTTGTTCCCTGGATTTTGGACTTCCCAGCCTCTGAAACTGTAAGCAATAAATTTAATAATCTTACAAAGTACCCAGTTCCAGATATTTTGTTATAAGCAACAGAAACAGACTAATACATATGGAGCCCTCATGATAGAATTAGTGACCTTATAAGAAGAGACACATACTCTCTGCAGTATGACAGAAAGAAGGTGTCCACATGTAAACTAGAGATAGGGCCTTCATCAGAAACCAAATGGACAAGCACCTTGTTCTTGGACTTCCAGAATTGTGAGAAATAAATTTCTGTTTTTAATGCCACACAGTCTATGGAATCTTGTTTTAACTGTCCAAGATGACTAAGACAAAACCATATTCCTCTGCTTTGGGAGATTGGTGGATAATTACTCTAAAATAAATCAGCACTAAGAGCTGAAATTTTGTTACTGTGTATCCTGTATAACCCCATACTTCAGCCAAACATGTTTCCTTGTATTTATATTCTCTGAGCCTAGCTATCTAGTTCAAAATGACCTAGATGCCTTCACTGTCATCTCTAACTACTATTCCATTAAAAGAATAAGATCAAGTTCTACCTTCTCTATGAGGAAGACTAGTGTTCCCTTGAATTTTCAATATATAAAACTATCTTTTAGGTAAAGGAAGAAAAAAAAAAGAGGACAGTGTGGGCAATGCAGTTCCTCCAGACAGCATGCTGCAAGGTTTTTTTCTTGTTTGTTTTTTGTTGTTGTTGTCGTTGTTGTTGTTTCATTATTAAACACTTATCTTTTTAGAATAGTTTTAGGTTCACAGCAAAATTTTTATATAGGAAGATGCAGAGATTTCCCATATACCTCCTAACCCTACACATGCATAGCCCCCTCGTTATCAACATCCTCCACCAGAGTGGTACATTTTTTACAATTGATAAACTTATGTTGACATATCACAATCACCCAAGGTTTACATTAGGGTGCACTCCAGCTGTTGTATGTTCTGAGTTTGGTAAATACACAATGATATCTGTCTGTATAGTACCACACAGAATATTTCCACTGCCCTGAATATTTTCTGTGTTGCACCTATTCATCCCCTCCCCTTCTCAACTCTTGGAAACTATTGATCTTTTGTAGTATGCTGTAAGTGATATCTTGTGGCTCTAAGATTAATGATGGTCATAAGGCTCACTCAAAAATCTCCCAGGACCCACACTGTGTGTCCCTTAGTAGTGTGATATAACCTGGCCTGGGGATTTCTAACCCTGGCCTGGAGATTACTGGGTCTCTATGACAAAGGGACCTAAAAACCCTAGTTGCCCTAGAAAGAAAGCCACTTCAGCACACATGCAACTTTAATGGACCTTAAAACTAAGCTTACCCTTATAAGAATGGCTTTAACTCCCTTTACAAAAGAAATATCCAATAACTGACCCAGACCGAATGTAGATATAATAAGGGAAGAAGAATCCCCCAAAATCTGAGAATGTCACATTGTGGGAATCATACTGCACATAGCTTTTTCAGATTATCTTCTTTCCTTCGCTTAGCAATATGCATTTAAGGTTTTGCTATGTCTTTTCATGACTTTATAACTAATTTCCTCTTTGTGCTGAATACTATTTCATGTCTGGATATACCAGTTTATAAATCCATTTATCTACTGAAGGACATCTTGGTTGCTTCTAAATTTTAGAAATTATGAATAAAGCTGCTATAAACATCCATGCACAGGTTTTTATGTAAACCTAAGTTTTCAGTTCCTTTGAGTAAATACCAAGGAACATTTTTGCTTGATCGTATGGTAAGTATATATTTACTATTATAAGAAAATGGAAAATTGTCTTCCGAAGTTACTACAATTTTGAATTCCCACCAGCAATATATAAGAATTTCTGCTGTTCCACATCCTTTCCACCATTTGGTATTCTTAGTGTTCTTCAAACATATTCAATTCAAAAAGGTCCTCTCCAAGACACACTATAGTCAAACTGACAAAGCTCAAAGACAAAGAGAGAACCTTAAAAGAAGCAAGAGAAAAGTGACAAGTCACCTATAAGGGAGCCTCTATCAGACTAACAGTAGATTTCTCAACCCAAACTCTACAGGCCAGAAGAAAATGGGATGATGTATTCAAAATACTAAAATAAAAAAAACTGCCAGTCAAGAATACTATACCCAGGAAGGCTATCCTTCAGAAATGAGGGAAAAATAGTGTATTTTCCAGACAAACAAAAACTGTGGGACTACACCACCACATGACCAGCCCTATAAGAAATCCTCAAGGAAGTACTGCACCTGGAATCTGAAAAATAATAATCACTAACATGAATACACAAGAACACAACTCACTGTCAGAACAAAAATTCAATTGACCCAGAGAAAGAAACTTAACCTTACAACCACAAAAAACAATAATGATGATGTAATAATGTCCCTGCTTTATTTCTGATTTTGGTGATTTTGGTCTTCTCTCTTCTTTTCATTGTCAGTCTTGACAAGGGTTTGAAAATTTTCTTCATCTTTTTAAAGAATCGACTTTTGGTTTTGTTGCTTTTCTCTATTGTTTTTTAATTCCTATTTTGTATATTTCTGCTGTAATCTTCATTATTTCCTATTTATATTTGCTTTTGGTTTAGTTTACTCTTCATTTTCTATTTTCTTAAGGTAGAAATTTACATTTCTGATTTGAGATTTTTCTTATATCTGATATATGTGTTTATAAGTAAATTTTTTTCTAAGTACAGCATTATCACTGCATCCGATACATTTTGATATGTTGTGCTTTGATTTTTATCTCAAAGTATTCTCTGATTTCTCTGTGATTTTTCTATTTACCCATTGTTTATTTAGGAGAATGTTGTTTAATTTCCACATATTTGTGAATTTTCTAAATTTCCTTATGTTATTTTGGTCAGAGAACATATTTTCTATTATTTTCTATGATCTTAGTTTTTAAAAATGTATTAAGACTTTTTTGTAACCAAAAATAAAAATAAAATAAAATAAAATGACACTATACCATTTTATGTATAGTGTAATTTATAATCCTAATAAAACAATATTAAACAAAGTAATGCTAATTCGTCCCTTGGTCTTTTGTATCATTGCTGTCATTCATTTCATTTATATATAAGCATATATATGATATATACATAACCATACATAATCAAATACATTGCTGCTATTGTTATTTTGAACAAACTGCTATTTGTTTGATTAATTAAAAAAAGATAAAGTTTTTATTTTATCTTCACTTATTCCTTCTTTAATGGTCTTTCTGTCTTTATGTGATCTGAATTTCTTACCTTTATTTTTCTTTTCTCTGCTGAGTGTCTTTTAATATTTTTTACAAGCTATGTCTTCTGATGAAAAATTTCTTCAATTTTTGTTGGAGAAAGTCTTAATTTCTTCTTCACTTTTGAATGACAATTTTATTGGGTATGGAATTCTAGGTTGATGGTTTTCTTTTTTCTCTCAACACTTCAAATACTGCACTCAACTCTCTTCTTCCTTTCATAGTTTCTGAAGAGAATTCAGATGTAATTTTTATCTTTGTTCCACTATAGGTAAGAGGCTTTTTTCCCCTTCCTTTGTGTTTTTAGAGAATTTTTTACTTATATTTTTTTTTTTTGTAGTTTGAAAATGATATATGTATGTATAGTTTTTCTGACACTTATCTGCTTAGTGTTCTCTGATCTTTCTGGATCTGTGGTTTGGTGTCTTACGTAGATTTGAGATTTTTCAGCCACTTTTGTTTCAAATATTTTTTTAGTTCCTCTTTCTTTTCCTTCTGGTGTTCCCATTACATGTATATTACATCTTATATCATTGTCCCCCAGTCCCTGAATATTCTGTTCTGCTTATTTTTCAGTCTTTGTTCTCTTTGCTTTTCAGTTTTTGAAGCAAAAACTCAGCTGTGTCCAGTTTACTTGTAAGCACATCAAAGGCATTCTTCATTTGTTTCAATGTTTTTGATCTCTAGTATTTTTTTGTTTTTTGCTTAGAATTTGCATCTCTCTGTTTACATTGCTCATCTATTCTCTTACACTGCCTTCTTTATCCATTAAAGTTCCCAGCATCTTAGTAATAGTTGTTTTAAATTCCCAGTCTGATAATTTTAACATCTCCACCAAGTTTGGTTCTGATACTTTCTCTGTCTCTTCAAATCATGTTTTCTGCCTTTTGCTGTGCCTTATAAATTTTTTTCTTCATAACTAGACACAATGTTCCAGATAAAAGAAACTGCCACAAATAGACCTTTAGTAATGTGTTGGCAAGCTGTGGGGGGAGGGGAAGTGCTCTGTAATCCTATGCTTTTTCCTCAGTCTTTTAGTGAGCCTATGCCTCTAGACTGGAACTTCACAAGTGTTTCTTCATTTTTCTGTTTTTGTTTTTGATTTTTCTTTATTCTTTTTGTTGTTGTTGTTCTTCCTCTCCCCTTATGGGGACAGGATGGCTAGAGTGGGTTAAAGTTGGATATTTCCTTTCTCCCACTTGGAAAGCTAGAGCTGACTGGAGTTAGGTATTTCCCTCTCCCGGGTCAGTTAGGCCCTTATAATATCCTAGCAGGTTAGGATCCGATTGACTAGTTTCTACTAAGGACAGATCTTATTAAGAATAGTGCTGTAGAGAAAGTGAATGTACACGGTCAGGGTACCTCGTGGGGTTCAGAGTCTTGCCGAGCATTTGATGTCAATGACTATGCACATGCACCCAGGTGTTCCTTGGCTATTGTCTGTGGATGTGTGTGGGCACCCAGGTGTTCCTGGGTTGTCTGACTCATGCCCAGTTGTTGCTGGGTTATCAGACTTAAGTATAAAGAATGAGTGGCTCTGATCCTCAGTGGCCCCCATCCCCAGGATGTCCCTGGAGGGGCCACAGGGAGGCCGCTACTGTTGCTGGAGACTCTTGCTGCTGTGGAAGCTGAGGAAGCTGAGGGCTGAGACCGTGTCATCTGCCAATAGCTCCCAGGATCTTTCCCAATCATCTACAATGGACCTGTGTATGAGAGGTCTGGTGACCCAGCCTGGCATGTGAGGGATCTGATGACCCAGCCTGGCATATGAGGGGTCTGTGATCCAGTCTGTAAAATGTGTTTGAAGGGTCTGAGCCCTAGTCCTGACAATACAAATGGAAACTTCATGTAACTAAAATAATGAAACGTTTTGGCTTTAGCTATAAATTGCCTAGCCATACAATTGGCATAGCTATTGCCTCAACCCAGCAATTGGCATAGTTTGTAGCGAGATAAAGGATGTTCTGTCACACTTCTAAATGTTTCCTTTTCCTCACATCTTTCCAGCACCATTAGGGTTGTTTCCCGCTGCCCACCCCCACCCCCAAGTATTTACTGTATGAATATGGTTGAGCTCCTGGAGGTAAATCTCACAATATTGTAGGGACTCCCCTATGCCTAGGCTACTCTGGAGTTTCAAACTCTCAGGCCATCCACACAGTGTCCAGCAATTCATCATTATAGTTCAGATTTTCCTATTGATAGTTGTTTCAGCTCATTAATCTCTGCTCTGTTAAGCTGTAACTCCCTGTATTGACTTGTTTGTCTCTCCAATATTGGGAGCAACAGTTTTTCCTGTGTCTTCCTCTCTTTCATATCTTTGATGAGTTTTTAATTTTTGAGTTTGTTCAGCTTTTCACTTGTTGATAAGCTAGAGCAGCAACTGCCAAGCTTTTTACATATAGAACCAAATACCAGAAGTCGCATTCTATAACGTTTTCATAATAATGTCCTAAGAGAGGAATTTTCTTAGTTTCATTTCAGAAAATATTCAAGCAGATGTTTATTAATTATCTGTGATAAAAAGAATTTTGAATCAAATAATTTGGAGAAATATTGAGTTAAAGAAAAACAATTTTTTTAAACTTTAGTACTTCTTACAATCTTTGCTTTAAACTTCTAAAATTACAATTTAGTCTGCAGTATTCCACCAAATTTTTTCAATTATTGAACACTTTTTAACCCAGGAAGAAATTGGGTAAATTTATTTACTCAATATCAGTAGTTCTTAAAATGTAGCTCTAAGAGCAGCCACTTCAATATTAACATTTCCCAGGAACTTTGCAGAAATGCTGATTCTTGGGCTCCATCCCATACATACTAAATAAGAAACTCTGGGGGTAGGGCCCAGGCATCTGTGTTTTAACATGTTCTTCAGGGGTTTCTGATGCATGCTGAAGTTTGAGATGCATTGTTCTACTGCATGTATGACTTAAATAATCCCAACCCATCCTTCCTTTCAGAACAGGTATTTACTGTAAGGGGTAATTTTAAAGAGTAAGAGGATTAACATTAGGAACTGTGTAGCCACTGACAGTGGAAACACAATTTCTCCCTGTGGAGTTTTAAATGCTTAGTTAGAGTAATTGAAGAGGCATGAACAATGTTTAACAGCTCTCAAAGACTTCACTAAAGACATTGACTCTAAAATCAAAGGTGTTTAATTGATAGAAAAAATATAGATAATTTCCCTCTCTCTAGCGTGTCAATCTTATTATTTACAACCTGAGAGATTTCTTTTCAAATGAACATACAGGAAGTAAATGTGCTAAACATTAACATCAGTTCTAAAGTAATTTGCCAGCATTGCCATACACAGATGAGGTGAAAGTTTCTTAAATGCCCATTTAAGACACTTAAGGTTGCATGTGTTACTAATGAATATTAGGTACTTGGAAATTTGATTGTGCTGTTTGCAGGAGGATTCTAAAATCCCAGAGGATATGGTAATATATTACATCTTTATAACTATTAATAAAAATAGTTATGTAATACCATAAGGCAATACAAGTGTGTATATATATATGGCGTAAAGGGAAGTATTAATTTCTATCTATACTGTATGGAAAGAAGCAATGACAGAGTTTGGGCAGACTGACTGCTGTAGCTTAGTTAGATAACCCAAAGACCAGATAGGATATTTGCTAGTACTCAAATCATGTCAAGAAAATATCTCCCATTGAGATAACCTATTGGACCTTTTAGTAAGAGAGAATTTTATAGCAGTCAGAGAGATCACGTAAATAAGAATTTAAGCCAGATCTAAATAAACTAAGACCAATTCTCCATAAACAGATTATTTAGTTAACCAATGGCTTTGGTGTACTTGCTGTTTCATCCATACTGAAAGCTTAATGCAATCTACTGTGAATAAGGTCTGGTTTAAGATATAGTAGACTTATATCTCTAGTAGTCTCTTACCAAAATTATTTCCCACATAATTCAGCCAGATTATGTCAGTCAAAACAATGAGCTTGTGAAGTCAAGTAACATCTAAGTAAAGGAACTTAAAAAATATATTAGCATCAAAAACTGACAATTTTAAGTAAATTAAAGAAAAGGAAACAATTGACAGGGTGAAAAGACAACCTACAGAATGGGAGAAGATATTTGGAAACTTTACATGTGACAAGGGATTAATATCCAGAAAATACAAGAAACTCAAATGATTCACAGTTAAAAAAAAATGATAACCTGATTTAAAAATGGGCAAAGGAGCTCAATAGACATTTCTCAAAAGAAGACATACAAATGACCAACGGGTACATGAAAAAGTGTTCAACATCACTAATCATCAGGAAAATGTGAATCCAAACCACATTGAGATATCATCTCACCCCAGTTATACTGGCTATTATCCAAAAGACAGAGAATAACAAATCCTGGTGATGATGCAGAGAAAAGGGAACACTTCTACGCAGTTGGCGGTACTGTAAATTAGAACAGCCATTCCAGAATACAGTATAGAGGTTTCTCAAACAACTACAGATAGAACTGCCATAAAATCCAGCAATCCCAGTCTGGGTATTTACCCAAGGAATGGAAATCATCAGGTCAAAGGGATACCTGTGCTCTCATGTTTATCACAACTCTATTTAAAATAGGCAAGATATAGAATCAACCTAAATGTCCATCAACAGATGACTGGATAAGGAAAATTTGGTACATATACACAATAGAATATTACTCAGCCATAAAAAAAATAAAATTCTGCCATTTGCAGCAGCATGGATGAGCTTAGAGAAAATTATGTTAAGTGAAATCAGCCAGGCACAGAAACAGAATACTGCATGTCCTCACTCATAAGTGGGAGCAGAGAAAGACAGAAAGAAAGGAAGGAAGGAAGAAAGAGAGGAAAGAAGGAAGGAAGGCAGGCAGGCACAATAATGTGTTGAGCTTTCAGAAGGAGAGAACAGAACTGTGGTTACTAGAGGTGGGAAAGGGGGAGGGGTAGGAGGGTTAATGAGAAATTGATTAGTGGGCACAAGGGATGATTACATTTTATAATGATGAACGTGCTAATTACCCTGATTTGATCATCACATATTGTACACAGGTATTGATATTCAACACTGTACCCCACAAATATGTATAATCAATTATGTTTCAGTAAAAAAATATGGAAAGCATATGTAAAGTGAGCTAAGCTCTTATTAACTATTCACTTATGGGCTGTTTATTACTATTAAATTTTCTTAATAATGATTATACACTAAATTCTACTTTTCAATTTCAGGCTAGCCATGTACAAAAATAATAAATTAAGTATTTTTTACTAATTGTTTGCTTTTCCCCCAAATAACTGGTTTCCTACACATTACCAGATGTCAGATGAGATAAAGCATTTTTAAAAATTATTTATTAATTTTAATTGACACATTGTAATTTTACATACTGTGGGTTACAATCTGATGTTTTGGCACATGTACTTGTCATGTAATGATGGGGTCAGTGTAGTTAATGTATTCATCACCTCATGTATTTATCATTTCTTTGCAGCAAAAACATTTTAAAGCTTCTCCTCTAGCTATTACGCTATATACAAAACTTAACTGTTAACCATAGTCACCCTTTGTGTAACAGAACACCAGCACTTATTCCTCCTTTCTAATTGTAATTCTGTACCCGATGGCTAACCTCTTCCTGTTTCCATTCTCCGCTTTCCTCCCCAGTCTCTGACAACCACTGTTCCACTCCATCTCCCGTAGATGTTCTGCATGACTCTTCTCGGTGGTGGGACTGATGCTTAGTGCACCATCCCAAACATCAATATATCCTACTCAATGGAAACCTGAAGATCTGAGAGTATTAATTACTCTAGTAAAACTGGGAAAAAATTTCTCATTCTTTCAAATGCATGACTAATGTATTTGCTTTATCTACATGATCTTTTGATATCGAGATTGAAAGAAAAAATTGAAAGACACGACTTCGATTTTAATTTGCTTCTGAATAACTAAATACAATCACTATTTGGTGAGTGCTTGATAATCTAAATCATTAATATATTAACACTTTTATCTGATAGATAACATAGCATATCAAATGTCATAGGAGTTAAAAACAAACAAACAAACTTGGATTTAACTTCTGGATCAAGCTTCTCCCTTCACTTTTAAACTCTTTTAACATACATTTCCTTCCACAAAAAAATGAAGATAATGCTACATACCGAATGAAGTATTTTTGAGGATTTAAATCAACTGCATGTAAAATGTAAAACACTTAAACTAAACCTTGACACATAGTGAACACTTGATGAAATGTTTTTGTAATGATAATTATTATTTAGCTGATAGATTAAGCAGCAACATCATTTATTTCAGATACATTGTATATATTTCAAGTTTGATTTTTTTTTCCTTCTGGTTAGTTTACTTTGTCAGCACGTATGAAAAAATAAAAGATCAATTATTAAGCAGAATAGGACTAAAAACTCATTTGGTAGAGAAAAAATGGTTTAATGGTGAAAGTGATGAGGAAAAGGGGCAATAGTTATAAAGATCACCTTGGAAAATGATTTTTTTTATTTCCAAGGCAAAGAAAACTTGAGCTGTCAGATCTTTTCCATGCCTCCTCTCTCTCCCTAGAAGAGAGGTTTTACCAACCACCTGCACACTAGTAAGAGTCACATTTTTATTTCTAACCTAAATATTATTATTGAGATCGAGGCTGTTATATCTTGACACCTGCTAGATGTCTTTTTTTCTGTTTACTTCACAAATGGTTCAAATTTAATATATCCAAACTAGAGACCATCCCTTAATTAAAGAAAAGCAGCAGCTGTTTCATTTTAGTGTTAAATACTTGAAAGAACAACATTATTCATCATCAAAGGGACCAAACATAAAATTATCAGTCTCCTTCACTCCTCCAACTCACTCAAACTATGATCTCCAACTCATGAGCAGACTCTGTGCCCTTGGCCTCCATCCTGCCAACCCCCACCCCAGGCTGCTCAGCCATCAATGCAGAACAGGTTGTCTCTTTCTCTCTCTTTTCTCTTTGCTCCTCTCAAAGGCTTCTCCATGTTTTGCCTCCTTATTTGGCCAGATCATCTCCACTATTCCTAGGCTTAGTTCACGAGGGACTGTGATTTGCTACCTGCCTCTGCTTAAAATATGACATTTTAAAAACCTTCTTTATGTAATGATGTACCTTTTTTCTCACTGCTGAAGGCATTTTCTCCTCTGCCATCTCACGGAATTTGTTTTTGTTCTCACGTCAGAGCTCTTCACCTAGGGAATTGGTTGGGATGGGGATAGTGAGTGATACTTAAAGACTTCTTAAGCCTTTTAAAAAGCTTTGGTGGGCTGAAAGCAGAATTTGCAAACATCTAGAAGTTATCTTTACCTGGGCTTTGGTGATGTGAAGAGATTTTGAGCTGGGAGAAGCAGACGTGGACCAATCTAGGAAGGCTGAGATTCCTCAGGGGGGTGGTTTGGGGATGTTCTCTAGACAGTGGAGAGAAAACCTCCATCAGCAAAGAATGCCCCATATAGTAACTTGCTGTGGTAAATCAATAGAGACTACACACTAATTTTCTGGTCTAAAGAACAGATTAAAATGTCACCATGGGCAAGTTTGTAGATAGTGCAGCGTGACTGGCTTCTGTGGTAGTGCTATCTGCTAAATATAACTTGTTCTCTTCCTAGGTACATGGTAGGATTTTACTCTGGTGCTCTGTGGTGTGCACTTATGACTTGCTTTGGCCAATGTTTAATATCAAAGGAAGTAATATGTCATTTTCTAGCAGAAGCTTTATGAGTTGGTGAGGGAAACTTTACTTCTGCCATGGTGCCTGGAAACACTCCAGCAGCCTGAGACCCCAAGTGTCCACTATTCAGAGCAGGGAACTCTACAGTTGACCTGAAATGACCACATAGAATGAGCAAGAAAAAAGCTACAGAGTTTCTTGGGTTTGTTGGTACCACAGAATAATCTGACCAATAAAATATACTTGAGTCCACCATGAGCAGTGTCCTGAACAACATTTGAAGATCATTTTTTGTTGTAGTACTGGGTAGCAGAAGAACCTAAGGAAATAGTGGCATACCTGTGCATTAAGGATCTGGTCCTTCCCTTAGATTTTTTGTAACCTGTGAGACCCTATGGGGGAGAGGGAGCATTAGTGGTTGAAATTCTTGCATCAGGAGAGACTTTGATGTATTTTTGGTATAAAATATATCTTAGGTTTGTGCACTAAGACTCCCTACCTGTTACATATGTTTTGTGTTTGCAAGTATCTGCAGCCCAGTATACTAGGGCTGCTCCATCAGCTGAAACCTTTACTCCTGACTTCTGGGATGACAACTTGAGCTAATGCTCTATGTCCTACTCATTGGCATTGATTCTGCAAGAATTAATTATATCACTAATTAGTTGGATATTTAAAATGTGCCAAGCAATATGTTAATCAATTTACATGGATTATCAAATATATTTTTTTTCAATAAATCTATGAAGGAGTTACCCTCATTTACCATTTCAGGAACTTGGAAATTATAAAGGTTAACAACCTGCCCCAAGTCACACAGGTGGTAGGTGGCAGAGTCAGAATGACAGCCCAGGTCTGCTTGGTGCCAATGCCATGGCTCTGTATAGCCCTCATTAATCAACTCTCACCTGGATTATTGGAACAATTATCTAACTTCTGTTTATGATTTTATGGTTTTCTTCTTTACCCCTGCAATTCTAACAGAATGATGGGATAAGTAATACAAACGTGACCTTGTAAGTTCTTTGCTAAAACTGTACTGGCTCCCAATTGCTTATTATATAAAACCTTAACTCCTCATTGTGCCACATAAGACCCTCAAGGACAAAGGTCACATTGACTTCTCAGCATAATCTTCTACACTCCTGTCTCTCTACTCTGTAGTCTTCTAAGACTACTTTTGCTCTATTGATGCTACTGATTGTCATCTTGCTTTATGCAGTCTCTTCTATATGCAGTGCAAGGGAAGACCTTCCAGGGGAAGACTCATGCACCCTTTCACCTAAATCCAGCTATCATTTAACAAGACAATGTAGGTATAACTGCTCCATAGAGACATTTGCAATATTCCAATCTGAGTTAGATGTTCCTATTCTCCCACAGTATTTTCTGCAGCACCCTATCATTATATACATCATAAGATGATTTATCAATATGAGCCCTAGAGTCAGAAAGTCAAGGTTAGAATATCAACTGTGCCATTCTCCAGTTAAATATACTTTGTAAAGTTTTTTAACCTCTTAAAATCTCAGTTTCATAGTTGGTAAAAATGATATAAGCATAGAACTTCCTGCACTGATTTTTATTTCATTATGTTTTGTTTTAGAATTATATTAAATAAGTTAATACAACGTCTGTCTATAGTCAGTGTTCAGTAAAATATTTGTTAATATTCTTGTTTAACTAACCACATCATGGTATGATTATCTAAATATCAGCTTGCAGACTTCCTAATGCCAGAACTTTTTTTTTTTCCTCTTTACAGACCAATGCCTACCATAGTATCCCTACTGTAATACCTGCTAATTGAATGAAAGGACTGATAAAAGAATTAGGAGGATGCCATTTAAGAGGCTTAAACTCAAAGGAACTAACATGCATTCAGGGCACCATAGGGTGCAAGAAAATGGCATCAAAAATACAGTTCTGGGTTTTGGACATGAGGAGAGCAGATTCCACTCCTGAAACTCTATGAAAGAATGGAAGAAAAAAATAAGGAATGCTGAGAAAACAAAAGGATTCTTTTTGTTTTGTCGAAATATGCACAGTGAAGTGAGAGACCTGCTCTAACTGAGATTGAGGAGGAAAAATTGGAAGCTTATGGGCTGAAGCAATTTGGAACATTTCTGAGAGAGATGAGCCAAGGAGTCAATGAGGGAGAAATATCCAGCATGCTGAGCAGTGGTCAGGGCCAGATTGCAGCTGGTTGGTATAAACATGAAGAAGGCCAGGTCTACATGGTTATCGTTCTTTTTCCAGCATAGATGCAGGCATAAAGAAGGTGGCCCTCATCACAGGTCTTATGAAGGAGATCGTCAAGGGCAACACAAATTGAAAACAAAGTTAAATAGACAGAGTATAAAACTTTCCTGTAAATTTTGAAGTGGACCAATGAGGTCCAAACACATTAGCATATACTAAGATTTCCATAAATATCTGTTGAAAAACTTTTAATGATATGAATAACAAATATGTTATTTTGGGGTCATATATTTCATGAATAAAGCTCCAAAGAGCTAATAGAATATTAATTTCAAAGTATAATATTCCTCCTAGGGAGACAGTATTTTGTGTTGAAGTTGCAAAATTTCTAGATTCTAGTTTTCAAAGTATACTCAGAACAAGATTAATAGAAATATGTTAATGACTCTACAAATAATGTCAAACTGCCTTTCCTTGCTTGACAATGTTTAGAGAGTATTAAATTTAAAGGGAAGAGAATGGTCCATGATGAAATGAATCACCACTTGAATTTTTCTTTAGAATCAAAATAACCATGATAGAGATAATGAATTCAAGTCAATTTAGAAAATTAACCTATTTAAACATAATCTATTTTGATAGGAGTAAAACTGACAGGCTCTAAAATAAATTAATATAAATATATGTTGGGGTTTTTTGGTCCTGACTTTACTTTTTCTTGTATATGCCTTTAATAACATAATGGAAAAGGGAGACAAGAAAAAAGAAAGGAGTAACTAAGGGAGGGAAGCAGTGTAAGTAAAATCCAGAATTTGGGGCATTTATATTTAGAGAGGGAAGGGGAAAATGAACTGACTGTTTTTGGGGGCTATTTATTTTGACTTTTCCAAACTCATCGGTGTCTTTAGTAATTACCTTTAGTGGTGCCAGGAACAGATCACAGGAAGAAACAATAGGCTGAATTATTGGCCAGGCTTGCTGGGGGTAAAGGAGTGAGTTAAACATTTAATTTGTCTTCTACTTGAATATTCACATAAAAAACCAAAAGCCAAAAAAAAAAAGTAAATTTAATTCCCATTCAGCTCTAGAAACATTAGTTGTATTACAAAAATTACAGAGTTCATTGGTTTACTAAACACAAAATATGTGATTTTTTGGTACCCATAAAATGCATCTCTTTACATATATCTGCAAATTATACAAAAGTGAAATCTGATTTTTTTTTTTATAAGCATTTTCCTGGAGGAGAGCTGTTGCCCCCATGTCAACTGTGCCTCTCCAGAGGAGCAGGAAGCAAGTAAAACTACTTTCCTAAATACTATTACGCCTGACTTGCCCCAGAGAAGGAACCCCACTAGAGGTTTCAGCATTTTATTAAACAAAATGGCAGCTACCCTCCCAGAAGAACTGAATGTAAGGAATCAAATGACCCCATCTAAATGATTTGCATCAAAGAAGGGAGGAATGGATCAAGGTTCTTATTTTAGGTTTGGGAGGATATACCAAATGAATCTGCCCTCCCTCCACATCTTCTTACATCTCCCCAATCTTGACCATACGTGTTTCTATAGTCCTTCCTTAAGTGCACCTCACTTGTCTTGCCCATTTTGTATATTTTCACCATCCTGGTGGGAAACTGTACTCTACCCCTAACACAGAATGCATCTAGTTCTTTATGGTCTGCAGATGGTGGTGCCAATGGACTCAGGCAGATGTTAATACAGATTTCTTTTCCCAGGAAAAGAATTAGGATGGGTTCTGTTGTAATAACTATTTTAATGTTTATGAAGTCAAAAGAGAATTTTTAATGGGAGTATACAAATGAGAGCTCACCTAGTCTGAGGTGTCAGGGATTCTTTACTGAAAAATGTTTTGTTTTTTTTTTCTCAGCTGAGATATGAGAACAATGCTATGACTATGACAGAGAATGGGGACAAAGGGACAGCAAGAAGAGGGGAGAAAGGGCGCACATTAAACATTGTTTTGCTTTTATGATCCTGTTTAAATATCATATCTTTTTAAGATATGCAGTCAGTATTATCATTTCCCCTGGATCCAATATTCGCTGGATATTAATTCCCATAGACAGAAAAAAATGGAAATTCTGAGAATTTGCATAACATTATTAACTTTCAGCAAATATTCAACATGTATCTTTATATTTTATACTAAAATTTGGCTTTTCCTTTCTTCAAAGCAAACCTGAGGGCAAGCCAAATAGGAATTTATGACAAATTGTTTTTGCATGTCAAGGACAGGTAAAGTCAAGAATGGTTTTTAGGTAATAAGCCACTATAAACTCAGTGGTTGGCAACAATACATATTTATCATCTCATGGTATGGTGGTTAATTTTAGGTGGCAACTTTAGTAGATTAAGAAATACACTGAAACCTAGTAAAGCATTATTTTTATTGTATCTATGAGTGTGTTTCCAGAAAACATTAGCACATAAATCTGAGTGCATGTGGTGGGAAAGATCCAAGCTCAATATGCGCAGACAATATCCAATCCAGTGGAGGCCCAGAGAGAAAAAAAGTAAAGGAAAAAGATGAATCCTTTGCTCTAAATCTGCTGGAGCTGGGATAATTGTCTTCTCTCCTGTCTGTGGACATCTGAACTCCAGAGTCTTCAGCCTTTGGGTTCTAGGATTTACACCAGTGACAGCTCTGGCTCTCAGGTCTTTGACCTTGGACTGAGAATCACACCATCAGTTTCCCTGGTTCTAAGGCTTCTGAACTTGAACTGAGCCACACTAACTGCATCCAGTTTGCAGACAGCCTATCACAGGACTCCTCGGCCTTGACAAACACATGAGCCAATTCTCCTAATAAATCCCCTCTCATGTATTTATATGCATATCCTATTGGTTCTGTCTCTCTATAGGACCCTGACTAACACACACAGTTTCTGTGGATTAGGATTCTAGGCACAATTTGACTGGGGCCTCTGCTTGGGGTCTCACAAGGCTTCAATCAAGGTATCAGATTGTGTCTTCATCTGGAAACTCTACTGGAGACAAATCTGCTTCGAAATTCACTCAAGTTGTAGAAAGATTTCACTTCCTTGTGGTTGTAAGGTTGAGGACAAGTGTTTTCTTGCTGCCTGTTGGCTTGAGTTGCCCCTCATTTCTAAAGATCACCCTCAGTTTCTTGCCACAGGGGCCACCAAAACATAGCTGCTTCTTCAAAGCTAGCAAGGAGAGTCTCTAAAGTAAGTCTGTTAGCAAGATTATATGACATAATCAAGGGAGTAATATCTTGTCACAGCCACACTGCAGTGGAGTGGATTAACATAGGCACGAACACTAGAAGTCAGGGATCATGAGAAGCCGTGTTTGAATCTATCCACCACAGAACGAAAGTGACGAGGTCTCTAATGACAATGTTACACAGCTGAACTAACCCTGGTATCACTTATTTCAAAGCTTTTTCTTAAATGAGGTAATAGAAGTCCTTGCTCTTTAAAGTCACTTTTGGTAAGGAGTTCTACTACTTCTAGCCAAAAGTCTCCTGTCTGATATAGGCACAAGAAAGTTTAAGAACTTCTCACCTGAGGTCCTCTATTCTTTCTTTGAATTTGGAGGATGACATGAATGAAGGTTTAACATAGCTGTGTAGTAAGTGGGAAAGAGAGATGATTAGGATCACATAGAAGGAATTTCTGGTAGTGTTTAGGGACTAGGTGAAATTTAAAAGTCTGAGTATTTAACCACAATAATCTGAAAACTGAATTTTTCTCCATTCATCTCAACAGCTTTGATGTAGGAATAGAGGAAGTAGTTCATTGGCCAAAAAAGAGCTGGTGAGAAAGGAGGTTTGAGAGATGAGACTATTGGAGAGAGAACAGGTGTACTGATGACTAAGATAATCTAGCTACATGGGTAAGAAGCTGATAGAAAATTGTCTTTGTAAGCTGAAAAAAATAAGGTGGTAAAAAATAGGCTTTCTAAGTGTCATCAGAAAACAGATACAAATGAAACAAAGAAGTGAGCAACTCTAAGAAATAGCCAAAGAGTGGAATGTAAGACTCAAGAAATGAAAATATTGTTACAGAAACCTAGACAGTGTGGAAAGGTGTAGGAATGACTGAAGTGGAATTGGAAGAGTGTCTTATAAGTTGAAGAAAAGAAATGCGAGGTCAGAATGCTGTAAGATTTGCCTGTGTGAACCCAGAACGATGGCAATGCCTAAGACATAGGGTAACACTGTTAACCAGTGTCAGAGACTTCAGGGAAGGTGGACCTGGGAGTGGAGTATTGACAAGTGGTAGGTAGACGACAGAGATGAGAAAAGGGTAACAGTGATAAGGCTAGATGTCATTACTATCAAAGCAGAGTATGCCTATTTACTTGAGCTTTGAGGTCATGTTAATTTAGGAAGAGCAGCAATGAAATAAGAAACAAAGTAGGTTTCCACATTCTGCATTGCATGGAGTTTGGGAAATTAAGAAAACCTCACTTAGGAAACAGAAGGTAAAGCCATCTTCTTAGGAAAGAACCAGTCTTTGTAAAGGCCGACAGAAGATGGAGCATTCTGTAACATCATATTGGGTTTTGTTTATATAAGATTGGAGTTCCTGAGTAGAATTCAAAGGTCTGGATTGAATTGGAAGTTGGCTCTGTGCACTGAGACATATGGGATGACATTACTGAAGGGAACATATTATCTACCACTACTGAATTTATCAGAATTATTGCTTTTAACAAAACAAGACTTCCAGCAGATATCTAGACATTTGAAGTCCCACATCTTGCTTCTGTGACAGTTTCATGATCTGTATTTGGGAAGCACATGCTAGATTGAGTGAGCTGTCATCTACTTACATAGTAACATCAATTATGCTTTTATTTCCTTTTTTCCTCATTCAATTGTTCTGTACTCTGATCTACCCTCAGATCCATAGGTTCCAATTAAGTTGCAAACCTCCTTGGCATGCAGAGATGCTCCATCACCACTTCTGCTCCATCTATTATTTTTCTTTTTCAAATGGGGTGCAGAGTTATATTTCAATACATGTATACATTCCGTGATGGTCAAATCAGGCTAGTTAGCATATTTATCTTTGCAAAAATTTATTTCTTTGTGATGAGAACATTTGAACTCCTCTTTTCTAACCATTTGAGAACATACAATAAATTGTTAATTATAGATGCCTAGCATTACTGCTTATCACTAGAACTTATTCTTCCTATCTAGCTGTAATTTTGTGTCCATTAACCAACCTCTCTCTATTCCCCCTCCACCCTCCCCTTCCCAGCCTCTAGTAACCACAATCTACTCTCTATTACTAAAAGTTCAACTTTTTGTTGTTTTTGTTGTTGTTTAGCTCCCACATGAGTGAGAACGTGTGGTATTTATCTTTCTCTGCTTGAATTATTTCACTTAACGTAATGTCTAACAGGCTCATCCATGTTGCCGCAAATGGCAGGATTTCTTTCATTTTCATGGCTGAGTAGTATTCTTTTTAAAGAAAACCATTTAAATAATCCAGTCCTGGGTTCCTTCCTTAAAACGTTTGCATGATACATATGAAATGATATTAACTGTCGTGTCAAAACATTTATTTTATTATACCTATTATCCATTCTCATTATTTTTGTATCCACATCTAATTACCTTACTATGTTTCCTAACTAGATTTTCTGTTACTTTATATGACATACTAGAATTTGGCTCTTCTACCATTCTTTCCTTTCTGGGTTTTTTTTTTTTTTTTTTTTTTCCTTTCTGTTTCTTGCCTTTTATTTTCTATGGTATTCTAGTTCTCAAGATCTTTTTAAAGAGAGCCAACCACTCAGATTTTTAAAGTGACTTGTACAGATTGGTTTAACTCTAGACAAATTTATTTTCCTGGTTCTCGGGAGATGCCCTCTTTTATGCTTTCAACAGCACTCACTGCTATTAAAGTTGCTTTTATTCAAATTCCTTTTAGCATATACTGGAGAAGTTTATATATAGGAGCTAAAAATGTTCTTGGTCACGTGAATTCCTGTTGTCACCAAATGTTGGGGATCCTACATACTCACCAAATCCTCCTGTTCTGGATACAGCTCTAAGACACCTTATCCTGCCCTCTGTACATCAGTCAGTGTTGTAGGCTACATTCAAGGTAGGCCAAGCCTGCCCTCTGTACAGAGTCAAAGTGTTGAAGGCTAGATTCAAGATAGGCCAATCAAATTCAACCTCTGTCCAATAATTTTGATCATAAACAAAGAGGTACAGACTGGAATTTCATGGTGTGATAACTTAATAACAATACCTTGGTTATAATGTGTAGGAATCCCTTGTCCCTGGAGCTGTTCTGGCACCTGCCCTTGCACAGGCTTTGCTACTTAGTTCTTCCGTTGATGGTTGAGAACCATACAACCTTATAATAAGTCTCCTTTTTACATAAGTAGGCCAAGGTGCATTGTATTTCATTTCATGTACCCAAAATAACCCTAAAAGATATAATAAACTTGTGAATGCTACGCAGAGAACTGTTGGATGCCCAAGAACAGCGCATTTACACTTGGCCAATTTTTTTTTCTTTTTTAAATCTCTACTGTGAATAAAAGTTGAATATGTACCAAAAAAAAATAGGTTAATCAGTGGAAGTCCGTTATCTTCTTTTGGAAAAGCAAAGGGACATGTACAAATCATTCTAAAAGTAGACTGCAATATAAAAGCATACTTCAGATATGTATATGAGTTGTGATTATAAAGTTATGCCTCATTTCTTAAATGTGTCATAGAAGTGATTTCATTGCTTGTTATATCACTTATGAACAAAATTTTTATGTGCTGCATTTCTATGACAATTCCTTTCTTTCTGCAATTTACCGAGGAGGAAAAAAATGAAGAGAGATAAGGTTAATCCATCTCTTATATTTATTCCTGTTCACTCTATAAAATAAAATGAAGGTGGCTGAAGAAGGCAATTATAAGATTTAGTTTTCTCTCTAAGAAGCTCAAAGTACTTATCTGTCATTATTCAATTGATTTTGTAGGATCCCCTTGAGAGATGTAGAAAACAGCAATTTTATAACTAGAGAAATTAATGCAGAAATGCCACATGCTGTGTTAACCATAAGAGGAGGATTAGGAATCACTCAGTTTATGAAATTTTCTTAGCCCATTAAATTATCCTGGGTCTGTCCTAGAGCTTCTACAGTTTCCTCTTAACTGTGCTTTCAGTGCAGCAATGAACTAAATAGCTAAACATTTGATGAACCTTCTGGTTTAAGACATAAGAAATCATTTATTGTCAATTAAATTCATTCTTGGATCAACCTCTGTTTTTACTGTTCTCTATGAAAGCATGTGGATCACTGTTAAAATGTCACATGCATAATGATTAGGCAAAACCATTTTAGAAGTTGTGCTCACTTCTTTTTAGTCTTCTATTTCATGTCTTCGCCTGGTATTCTGTGTATCTATTGTGTCTTTCAACATCGTCCACCTTTTATTTCCTACATTTGCCATCCACTTCAGCCAAATTGTTTTATTCCCCATGAGGTGAACATTACTTTGTTGTTTCACACTTACTTTCTTTACATTTCTTATTACTTTAAATCATGCTGTTTCTCCTGCCATAATGCCATAACTTTCATTTGACTGTACCCAAATCCTACTATCCTATCTTCTCCATAAAGTCGTCTCTGGAACTTCAAATTAAGTTATCCTACTCACTTTTAAGTTCAAGTTGCATTTCTGTTTCTGTTAGAATGCACGTTTACACTGCTTCCTCTTCCCTTGAGCATTTATTCAACTCTCATTTTGTTAATTCCAGTACTTATGTTTTCTTCCTAAAAAGATTAAAATCTGCAAATGATAGGAACAATGACTTACCTTTCTCTAGCTCGGATAATAACTAACACAGTATTTTGCACTTAACAGTTGCTTAATAAATGGAGAGGGCAGAGGTGTTGATTTACTATCGTGCTTAAGTGAATTTGAGGGCACTCTGATGCTTTGGAAAGCAGAGGAAATTAAACAATTATTAATTTGTATATACTAGTAATATAAAGGAAGAGAATTACGTATTACTACATTTTAAAAATAATGTTCAGAAAACATGATTTTTTTTTGTTATTTCTTAACACCAAGTTACCATTAGTAGGAATTTAGTTTGCATGTAAGCTAAACTAGATAGCACAAACAATAGAAGCCCTTTTACATTAACATGAAACTTGATTGTCTTATAGTCTAAAACAAGATAACATATTTGTTAATTGGGCATTTTAATCTGTTGTCTATTCAGGCAGTCATTGGCTTATGCATGAAAGGCAAGGGTTATTTGCAAACCTTCTTTAAAAATCTTATTCTCCACCTGCTGTTTGGACCACACCAATCCACAATTATTGCTACTTATTGTCTCCCTATTGCATAGTTGCTACAGTGCAGTTGATCCAGTTAATGGTTTTAATCCTTTGTGTACAATTGCTTACTCCAAACTTCCCTAGACCACCTCATTTCTCAGAGCTTCTTCTATATATGTCACCCTATTCCTGTACTCAAAAACATACACATTCAATTAAGCAAATATTTCTTGAGGTATTAGCAGCAGAATACTCAGCTGGCTGCTGCCAATAAATCTACTGCTTATGTTCAAAATATTTAAGACAGGATAAAATGTGAATCATTTGATCAAGCTATTCCACTCCAGGATTTTATCATAAGGGAAGAAACAGGATTAGGCAATAACATTCATATACAAAGATATCCATTAAAGCATTATTTGAAATGTCAAAATAGTCAAAACCAAAACAAGAGAAAAATATATTGTACGTTCATAAACATGAAGCAGCACATCAACAGTGAAAGATTTGTCAAAGGACTTTTTAAGTTTTATTTCATTTTTAATTGGTAAATAATAATTGTATATACTCAAATTTATGGGGTACAAGGAGGTATTTTGATAACACATATATTGTAGAATAATCAAATCACGCTAATTAACAGATCCATCATCTCACATATTTATCATTTCTTTGTAATAAGAATATCTAAAATTCTCTCCTTTAGCTATTTTGAAATATAAATTATATTATTATTAACTTAGTCACCATTCTGTACAGTAGATCACCAAAACTTATTTCTTCTCTCTAACTGAAACTTTGGACTCTTTGACCAACACTTCCCCTTTCCCCATCTATCACCCTCTTCCCCTCTACCACACAGCACATGGTAACCACCATTCTGCTCTCTATTCCTATCAGTTTGACTTTTTTAGATTCTACATAAAAGTGAGGTTTTCTGTGTTTTTCTCTCTGTATCTGTCTTATTTCACTCACCATACAGTCGTCTAAGTTCATCCATGTGTTTAACAAATGTGACAGTTTCCTGCTTTTTAAAGACTTAAGATACTTTGTTGTGTGTATATGTACCACATTTTAAAAATCCATTACCTTGTTGATAGGCACTTAGTTTGTTTCCATACCTTGGCTATTGTGAATAACGCTGCAATGAATATGGGCGTGCAGACACTCTTTGACAGAATGATTTGAATTCCTTTGGTTATATACCCAGAGGTAGGATGGCTGGATTGTGTGGTAATTCTATTTTTAGTTTTTTGAGAAATGTGCATACTGTTTTCCAAAGTGTCTATACTAATTCATAGTACCACTAACAGTGTGCAGTAAACATGGGATATCTTTCCATTTATTTGTGTCATCATCAATTTTTTTCATCAATGTTTCATAGTTTTTAGTATACAAATCTTTTAATTCCTTGGTTAAATTTACTCCTAAGTTATTTTATTGTTTCTTTGATGCTATGGTAAATGGGATTGTTTTTTAATTTATTTCTTGGATAGGTTGCTATTAATATATAGAAATGCTACTAACTTTTATACATTGATTTCATATCCTGAAACTTTATGGAATTTGTTTATTAGTTCTAATAGTTTTTGGCGGAGTCTTTCTGGTTTTCTATATGTAAGATCATGTCCTCAGCAAACAGATGTTATTTAATTTCTTCTTTTCCTATTTAGATGCTTTTTATTTCTTTTTCTTTCCTAATTGCTCTGGATGGTACTTCTAGTACTATGTTGAACAGAAATGGTGACAGTGGGAATCCCTGTCTTGTTCTTAATCTTAGAGAAAAAAAAGCCTTCAACTTTTCATCATTGATTATGATGTTAGCTGGGGGCTTGTCATATATGCCTTTACTGTGTTGAGAAAAATTCCTTCTAGACCTAATTTACTGAGAGTTTTATAAGTGAAAGAATGTTGAATTGTGTCAAATGCTTTTTCTGCATCTGTTGAGATGATCATATGAATGTCGTCCTTTGTTATGCTAATATGGTGAATAGCATTTATTGATTTGTATATGTTAAATCATCCTTGCATCCCACTTAATTGTGGCTGTGAATGATCCTTATAATGTACTCCTGAATATGGTTTGCTAGTATTTTGTTGAGGACTTATACATCTATGTTTATCAGTGATATTGGCTAGTTTTCTTTTCTTCTAGTGTTTTTTTCTGGCTTTGGTATCAGGGTAGTGCTGGTCTCATAAGATGAGTTTGGAAGTATTCCTTTCTCAGTGAGCTTTTGGAAAAGTTTATGAAGGACTGATTTGAGACTTGAACTGTGGTAGACTTGAACTGTGAAGATGTAGTGGATTAAACTATGTCTCCCCAAAACTCACTGAAGCCTGAATTATGTCCACCAAGTTTTGTGTATTAGAAACTTGGCCGCCACCGTAACTGTTAAGAGGGTGAGAAATCCTATTATGGTAATTGAAAGGTGAAGCCTTGAGGATGTGATTAGATTGTAGGACCATGCCGTAGTGAATGGATTAAAAATGGTGGTCAGGATCATGGCTCTGAGGGCTTTAAAAGAAGAGAGGGGAGAGTCTGTCTCTCACTTTTCTCCCTCTGCTCTCTCTGCTTCTACCATCATGCAATATGAGACCCCTGGGTCACTGTTGCCACCACCAGATGGCCATTGGGCATCCCAGCTTCTGAAACTGTAAGCAATAAACTTCATTTTCTTTATAAATTCCCCAGTTTTAGGGTTTTTCCTTTAAGCAGCAGAAACAGACTAATATAGAAGACATCTGGGTCCGGGTTTTTTTTGATGTTTGTTTGTTTGTTTGTTTTTGGTGGGAGACCTTTTCTTACTGATTCAATCTCCTTACTTCCTGTTATTGGTCTTTTTAGATTCCCTGTTTTTTTGTGATTCAGTCTCAGTAAGTTATACATTTCTAAGGAAGGATTTACCAATTTTTCCTAGGTTGTCCAATTTGTTGGCATGTAAGTGTTCATGATAGTCTCATACGTTTCTTTGTATGTTTGTTGTCAGCTGTAATGTCTTTTCTTTTATTTCTGATTTTATCTGTCTTCTCTTTTTTTCTTAGTCTAGCTAAAGGTTTGTCAATTTTGTAAAGCATTTCAAAACACCAATTCTTAATTTCATTGATCCTTTCTATTTTTATAGTCTTCATTTCATTTATCTCTGGTCCACTCTTTGTTATTATATTCCTTCTGCTAACGTTATTCTTAGTCTCTTCTTCCTTTTCTAGTTCCGTGAGGTATAATGTCAGGTGGCTTATTAGAGGTGTTTCCTCCTTTGTGATGAAGGGATTTATTTCTATAAACCTCCCTCTTCACTGCTTTTGCTGCATCTCATACATTTTGGTATGTTGTGTTTCCATTATCATTTGTCTCAAGAACTTTTTAAAACATTTTTCTTTTAATTTTTTCTTCAGTGTTATAGTTGTTTGGGAGCATATTGTTTAATTTCCACAGATTTGTTAATTTTTCTTGGTTCTTTCAGTTATTGATTTCTTGTTTCATATCATTGTGGTTGGAAAAGACAATTGACATGATTTTAATCATCTTACATTTGTTAAAACTTTTTTCTTTGGCCTAATATATGTTCTATCTTGGAGAACACATGTGCCACATGTGCTTGAGAAGAATGTGTATTTTGCTGCTGTTGCGTAAAGTGTTCTGTATATGTCTGTTGTGTCCATTCGATCTAAAGTGTAGTATAATTCCAAAGTTTCTTTATTGGTTTTCTTTGTAGATAGTCTGTCTATTGTTGAAAATGGTGTGTTAAAATACCCTACCATTATTAGGTGGCAGGCAGTCTATGTTTCTTTCTAATCTCTTCATGTTTGCCCTAATATTTAGGTGCTCTGATGTTGGTGTGTATTTATTTATAATTTTTACACTCTTTTGATGTACATAAGAAACATTGTGCTATAAGACTAATGATAGCCATAAGGGAAAATGCCACTTCTGGGGAATCTGGTTAACAAGAACGACTTTAGAGTCCTGAACTCAGCAATTCCCTTGAGGAATTGATCCCTTTATCATCACCATATAATGACCCTTTTTGTCTAGTTCTACAGTCTATTTTGTTATTTTCTCTGAAATAGTACTGCTCTCTTTTGGTTTCCATTTGCATGAAATAATTTTCCCATACTTCACTTTCAGTCTATGAGTGTTTTATAAGTCAAAGTGAGTCTCTTGCAGGCAGCATATAGTTATGTCTTGTTTTGTTGTTGTTGTTGTTTTTAATCTACTTAGTCATTCTGCTATATATCGATGGAATTATATCCCACAAAGTTCCCATAATATATGCTTAATTACTACTGTAACAGTTGAGGGTGAAAAAATCCTATTATGGTGATTAAAAGGTGGGGCATTGAAAAGGTGATTAGGTTGAAGGACCATGTCTTAGTGAATGCATTAATAATGGTGGTCAGGGGCATAGCTCTGTGGGCTTTAAAAGAAGAGCACATGAGGAGCTCTCTCTATTTCTGCTCTGCCATTTCTGCCATGTGAGACCTGTGGATTACTTTCCCTACTACGAAGACCCTCATGTGATATGGAATTTGGACTTCCCAACATCCAAAACTGTAAGCAATAAATTTTGTTTTCTTACAAATCACCCAACTCCAAGTATTATGTTATATGCAACAGAAATGGACTAATACACACTCTGTGCCTTTTGATTGGAGAATTTACCCACTGATTTTACAGTGTTAGTCCTTTTGCATTTATTTTACCATTGAGTCTTATATTTCATATGTTTTCATGTTACTAACTGGTGTTCTCTTACTTTATCTTAAAGAACTCTTGTTAGAATATATTGTAAGGTTTTCTTTGTTTGAAAAACTTTTTTATCACTGCTCCAGTTTTGGAAGACAGGATTGCAAGGTATTGTATTCTTGATAGGCAGAAAAAAATTTTTTTCAGAATTTTGAATATATACCCTCACTCCCTTTTGGCCTAAAAGATTTCTGCAAAAAAATACTCTGATAATATGATGGATGTTCTCTGGTATGCAACAATTCACTTTTCCTTTGTTGCTTACAAGATTCTCTCCTTGGCTTTAACTTTTGACAGTTTTATTATAATGTGACTTAGTGTGGGTTACTTTGTATTTATTTTATTTGACAGTTTGGATATAATTTTCTTTTACCAAAATTCATGTTGAAGTCTGATCCCCAATGTGGCAGTGTTGGGATATAGGGCCATGCAGGAAGTGTTTGAGCCATAGCGGTGGATACCTTATGAATAGATTAGTGCCCTCCTTGTGGTATGAGTGAGATCTTGTAGGAATAGATTAGCTCCTGTGAAAGCAGGTTGTTAAAAAGAACCTGACACACACTCCCCCTTGCTTTCTTTCTTGCCATGTGATCTTTACACATATACCAGCTCCCCTTACACTTTCTACCATCAGAGAAAGCAGCCTGAGACCTGCACCAGATATAAAACCCAATCATCAGCTTTTCAACCTACAAAATTGTGCACCGAATAAACCTTTTTTCTTTAGAAATTTTCCAGTCTCAGATATTCTATTACAGCACACAAGTACAAACTAATACAATTATCCTTTGGGCTTTCTGGATCTGAATTTCTGTTTTCTTCCCCAGACCTGGAAAGTTTTCCAACATTATTGCTTTAAATATGTTTAAGTACTTTTCTCTCTCTCCTCCTTCTGGTTCATAGATAATTCATATGTAGTTATACATAAAGGTGTCTCTTAAGATATTTACATTCCTTTTCATAATTTTTTGTCTTTGATCTTCAGATTGTATGATTCCTATATCCTGTCTTTGCGTTCACTAATCCTTTCTCCTGCTTGGTCTAGTTGGCTGTTGAACCCCTCTACTGAATTTTTCAGTTCAGTTATAATATCCTTCAGCTCTCTGATTTCTGTTTCGTATTATTTTATACTTCCTCTTTGTAAAATCCTCAGTTTGTTCTCAGATTGCTTCCCTGAACTTGGTAAGCATTTTTATGACCATTATTTTGAATTTCTTGCTGTGTAGATCACATATCTTTACTTCATTTTGGTAAGTTTCTGATGATTTATTATGTTCTTTCTTCATATTTTCTTGACTGTCTGTGTTGGTTTCTATGCATTAGGTAAAACAACTACCTCTCCTAGTTTTATCCAGTCATACCTTGTTATATCTGTATGAGAAGGATCTCACCAATTCATCTGGCCAGAGATTTTAAAGTGACTTTCAAATCTTTGTGTTTATTCAAACTGCTAACTCTGATTTTGGTGGCTCCCTGGAGATTATCCTGTCAGTATCCCAAGATCAGGAAGGTAGAACCCTGAGTTTCTAGATGTAGCTGGAAAAGTTGGAATGTTGGTTATGTATTCTATTTCCTTCTATCCTCATGGTGAAGCTAGCTTGGCATTCACGGGCCACTCTCTATGCACTAAGCCAGGGAGAAGATCTTTGACAAACACCTGTCCTCAAGTTTAGGCTGCACCCTTTGATCCTGAGGAGCTGATATCTACTGGGAGTAAGGTCATTGTATGCCTACCTCTTTTTATTCTGTGGTATAGGCCTACTCAGTAACACAATGCCCATTTACTACTAGAACTAAAATGTTAAGGATGAAATTCCTTGGGTGGTAGCTATAGAAGTTGTGGCACTTGGTGTAGGGAGAGACTTCTTCCAGAAAAATGTTAGTACTAAATTTATCACTAGGATGAACTAGAGGGAAGGCTCATTAAGTGTCAAGTTTCTGCTCAGGATGCCTGAAGGCTACTGTTTGTCTGCCCCATTAGCTCCCTGATGCAAGTTTATTAGAAGCCACATCCTCAAGCCACTTGAAGAATGTGAAATAAACCCCTTCTGCAGGGAAAATGAGAACTGAACATTCCAATATTTTTCTGCACTTCTCACAGTGGGATACAGCACCTGGAAGTGCTTGCATGCCTATTTAAAACAACCTCTATGTTCTGTGATTTAGGGAGACTTGCATATGCCTAGTCCCTTCTGCTCTCAGACATAGAAGGTTTGTAAAATGCACTCTGCTATGGTCTGAATGTTTGTTTCCTCCAAGAATCTGTGGGAGCTTTGTTTACAATGTGGCAGTGTGGAAAGGTGGGACTTTAAGAGGTGATTGGATTGTGATGACTGTGCTCTCATGAATGGATTAATCCATTCATGAATTAATGGATTAATGGTTCAGTGGCTTATCATAGATGTATATTAGTGGCTTTATAAGGAGAACAAGTGAGCATGCTAACAAATGCTCTTGCTCAGCTCACATTATGTGATGCCCATTGCCACAGGACTCTGTACAGAGCCTCCACCAAGAAGAATGTTCTTACCAGAAGTGTTTCCTGGACCTTGGGCTTTCCAGCCTCCAAAACTGGTAGAAATAATCCTTTTTCTTTACAAATTACTCAGTTCTAGGTATTATATTTAAGCAAATGGACTGAAAATGGACTAATACAGAAAACTGGTACTGAGAAGTGGGGTGCTGTTTATAATGAATACCTGAAAATGTGGAAGAGGCTTTGGAACTGCATAATAAGAAGAGTCTGGAAAAATTTGCAAGGGTTGCCTAGAAAAAAGCCTAAATTCTGGTGAGAGCTCAGAAGACAGGAAGACCAGAAAAAGTTTGGAATTTCTTAGAAATCTGTTAACTCATCATGACCAGAATGCTAATAGAAGTCTGTACGATAAAGACCATTCTGAGGATGTCTCAGATGGAAACAAGGAAGAGCTTACTGGAAACTGAAGGAAAGGTTACTCTTTTTACACAGTTGCAAAAAACTTGGATGCATTTTCTTCATGTCTGAGGGCTTTAAAAAGTGTGAAATGTGAGAGTGATGAGCCAGGATATTTGGCAGAGAAAATTTCTAAGCAGAAAAACATTCAGGCACCTGTGTGGCTACTTCTAATAGCTTATGCTGAATTACAGCATGGTGTAAAGTCATAATTTATAATTAATAGAGAGACTGAACATAGATAATTGGAAAACTCTCACACTGGACACGTAAATAGTGAAGAAGTATGTTCAGGAGAGTAAAGCAAAGGTGTAGCCCAATGACTGTCTGATAAGGTTAATACACACAGAAGGGATCATCAAAAGAATGGAAGAAACACCTTGAAGGCATTTCAGAGATCTTCCGGGCTGCCCCTCCCATCACAGACCCAGAGTCCTAGGGGAACAAAATGATTTTGAAGAATAGGTTGGGGTGCCATCCATGAGCTCACTCCCCAGGACCATCTCAGGATGCTGCTCTGTGCACACTGGCTACGCTAGCTCCTCCAGCCATGGCTAAATTGCCCCTAAGTGCTGCTGGATCCACTGCATCAAAAGATACAAACTGGAAGCCTTGGCAGTGCCTACATGGTGTTAAGTCTGCAGACACAAAATACAGGAGCTGTGGAGGCATGACATCCCCACCCAGATTTTGAAGGACGTATGAAAAGCCTGAGAGCCAGGAAAAGATTTGTCAAAGGAGTGGTGTACCACAGAGAGGCTTTATTAGAACAATGCTGAGTGGAAATGTGGGGTCCAAGCTACAGAAGAGAACCCCCACCAGGGCCATGCCTAGTGGAGCCATGGGTGTGGGACCACCATGGAGACCCAGAATTGTAGAGTTAATAAACAGAAGGAATTATGAAATTATAAAATTAAGGAGAGAAAGGAGGGAAGGAAGGAAGAAAATAAGGAAGGACAGAAGAAAGGCAGGTTGATTCAACATGAGAAAAGGAAAAATGCACAAAATCCAAAACAAGATATAATGCTGCAGATACCATCAAAATAAATTTAAAAGACATAAAACATCACTTTGCTGAACTATAATTTATGAGAACTGTAGGAAATGGATGACAAGGTGATTACATACAGTATTTTCCATGATGAGGAGAAATAGCTATTTATCCATCACTGATGGGAGTACAAAGTCATACAACCTTTATGAAGAGCAATTTAGCAATCTACAAAATTTTATAATTCACATAGACTTTGACTCAATAAATTCACATCTTAAAGTTTATCCTGTAGATACTCCTATACGTCTAAATTGGCATATGTACATGCACACAAAACAACTTACTAAGGATTGGCTATATAATTTTGGGTTCGTAGAGTGAAATACCATGCTGTTACTAAAAGAAGAGTAAAGTAACCTTATATGTGCCAATACAGAGTACAATATATTTAATAAAAAGATCAAGTTACAGAACAAGAGAGTAGCAAGCTTCCACATACAGAATACTACAGTGAAATTGCACGTGTGCATACACATAGACACAGACACACACACACACACACACACACACACACACACCACAATCTTTCTCTAGGAGGATATCCAAGAAATTGTTAACAGTGATTACCTTTAGGAAAAGTAACAGGTGGAAAACAGGTTGAGTAGAGAGACTTTCTTTCCACAGTATTTATTTTTTATATTTGAATTTTGTCTATTTTTCTTGTACTATCAATTAAAAAACTACAACATTTTAGAAATCATACAGTAATTATTTTGCTAGGCAGAGGTTTAAACCCTATGTTCTCTCTTAGATTTTTCACTCAGTTCATTAGCATATTAAAAGCTCTAGAATTCATCTAAAAATAATTATATTTATGGTATATTGCAGCAGCAACACAAATTCTGCTACCACTCTCAGAAAGATTACTATTCAGCTGGGAAGATGAATAATGATTGAATAAAAAAATGTTTTAAACTTTGTTTTATACAGCATTTAAAAAAATTTAACTGTATAACTATTTTTAATGTGTATCACTTTTAACAGTTGAAACACACTGTAAGACCTGCTGTACTATAGTGCTCTCCTCTAACAGCCAGATCTTTCACAAAGAAAACATAGACCAAGAAGAGAAGGAGAAAGAGGAGGAGGATGAGAAGAAGAAGAAAAGTTTAATATATGCTTAACCAAAATAAAAGAAAGGAAGGATTTTTTTTAACTTCTGGTAACATATTCTTTATGTTCTTTACTAATATCCTGTACAATTAAGAAGATCAAGTAAGATAATTATGCAAAGTATTAATCTAGCACTGACTAAATGGTTAAATAGATGCTATTAATGATATTTTAATTGTTATTAAAGTACAGTAGCCCCCCCCCTTTGTCTGTGGTTTTAGTTACCCATAGTCAACTGTGGTCCAAAAATATTAAATGGAAAATTCCATAAATAATTGGTAAGTTATTCTTCTATCATTCCTGCCATTCTGAGTAACCTGATGAAGTCTCACACTATCTCGTTCCATCCTGCCCAGGACATGAACCACCCTTTTCTCCAGCATCTCCATGCTGTCTACACTACCTGTCTGTTAGTCACTTAGAAGCTGTCTGGGTTATCAGATCGATTCTCAGAGTTCCTCAGTGTTTTTGAACAAGGAACCCTTATTTTACTTAAAAATGTAGTGATATTGTCAATTTGAATATGCCAAACAGAAACTGTAACATGCTTCCTTTAAGTGCAAAGGTGAAAGTTTGCATGCTGACTTTGCTAAGATCTACAGTAAGAACAAATCTTCTATTCTGAAATTGTAAAAAAGGAAGAGAAAATTTGTGTTAGTTTTGCTGTCACACTTCAAACTGCAAATGTTACAGCCTCAGTACATGATAAATGCTTAGTTAAGATGGAAAAGGCTTTAAATTTATATGTGAAATATACGAACAGAATCATGTTTCAGTTGACAACAATTGAGCTTGGTAATATCCTTGGTTTCAAGAATCCACTGGGAGGTCTTGGATGGATCCCCTGCAAACCAAAGGGGCAATTGTATCCTTGTAAAAAGGTATAGATAAATATGAATGAATAATATAAAACATGGTGTTTGAGTCCAAGACCATATGTATCTCAGGAAGGATTGTTGCACAGGCATAGCAATCAATGATAAAAAGCATGTAGTAGATGATGTGACTAGATTAACCAACCCCTATTCACCATCCCTTCTTCATAGGCCACCCTCTGGTGAGACTGATCTGAAAGTGGCCAGATGGCACATTTCTGGCCAGTATAGTAAAGGTGGAAATCTCTCGATAGAGCTTCCAGGAAGCCTTCCTAAAAGACAGAAGCTTGATAGGCATGCCTTTTTGCCCTTCTCCATTTTTTTTTCCTTTCCTGCCAGAAGCATATAAATAAGTACAGCTTATTTATATAAGCTTGAAGGGAAAAAACTACATCCTACAAATGGCATACAGAAATATTGAAAACTGCCTGGTTCCAGATAGCATCACTGAACTTGTACACCAGCTCAGGTCAGCTTATTGCCAAACTTCTTATTAAGTGAGAAAAATAAATCTATATATGTTGGCTGTTTTTCTGTTATTTGCAATAAAATGCAATCCTGACTAATAAAAGAAGAAATGGGACTCTAAGAAACATTTGTACAGAAGGGCAAGTTACAGAAAAAGCAAAGCTAATATAAATATAGTAAAAGTAAGCATAGCCATAAAATAATCATACTAAAAACTGCTATTCTAAAAAGTATATGCAGAGATAATGCTTCTCGTATATAATATGTAAGCCTTTGCTTAGTAAGTGGGGAGAAGGGTTTTATTAAATCTCCCGTAACAGAATGGAGTTTCTGGAACATTGAGGTGGTTCTAGAATACTGAGGGAAATCATAAACTTCCAAATTTTAGTGGGTGAATTATTCACATTTAATCCACATATTGTGGCTGGCTACTTGGAAATAGCTACTAGGAAATCTAGCTTTTGAATCAAAAGTAGGCCATTTCTTTTTGCTCTTTTTTGTCTGTTTTTCTTTTAGCAATTCCATGGACAGTTTCTTAGGCATACTTACTGAAAAAATACAAAACCTCTTTTTTTTTTTCTTTTTTGGTAAAGAAAATGAATTTTTTTGCTTACAGTTTCTGAGTCTAGGAAGTCCAAAGTCCAGGAAACACATCTGGTAAAAGCTTTCTTTGGTAGTGACTTCTTTGTTGATGACAGTATCTTATATATAGAAAAACCTAGAGAGGCTACCAAAAGACTTTTACAGCTGATTAACAATTTCAGTATTGTTGCAGATACAAAATCAACACCCCAAAATCAATAGTGTTTTTATACTTCAATAACAAACTAGCAGAAAATGAAATCAAGAAAGCAAGCCCATTTACAATAATCATCAAAAAATTAAAATATCTAGGTAGTAAATTAACTAACTAGGTGGAAAATCTCTGCAATGAGAACTACAAACCACTACTGAAAGAAATTAAACAGGACAAAAAAGGTGGAAAGACATACCATGCTCTTGGATGAGAAGAATCAACACCATGAAAATGTCCATTCTACCCAAAACAATCTATGTATTCAATGAAATCTCCATCAAAATACCAAAGACATTCTTCACAGCAATAGAAAAAGCAATCCAAACATTCATATAGAACAAAAAAAGACCTCAAAAAGCCAAAGAAATCCTAAGCAAAAAAATAAAATAAAATAAATAAAGCCAGAGGTGTAACACTACCCATCATCAAATTATATTACAAAGCTATTGTAACCAAAACAGCATGGTACTGGCATTAAAACAGACACTTGGATAAATGGAACCAAATAGAAAATCCAGATATCAACCCATTTACTTACAGCCAAATGATCTTTGACAAAGGCAGCAAGAACATACATTGGTGAAAAGACAGCCTCTTCAATAAATTGTGCTGTGAAAATTGGACATCCATATGTAGAAAAATGGAACTGGACCTGTACCTCTCACCATATAAAAAAATCAACTCAAAATGGATTAAAGACTTAAATATAAGACCTAAAACCATAAAACTACTAAAGGAAAATATAGGGGAAACACTCCAGGTAATAGGACTGGGCAAAGACTTTATGACTAAGACTCCAAAAGCACAAGCAACACAAGAAAAAATAAATAAACAGGATTATATCAAACTAAAAAGCTTCTGCACAGCAAAAGAAATGATCAACAAAACAAAAAGACAACCTACAGAATGGAAGAATATATTTGCTAATTATACATCTGACAAGGAATTGATATTCAGAATATACAAAGAGCTCAAACACCTCTCCAGTAAAAAAACAAATAATCCACTTAAAAAATGGGAAAAGGAGATAAATAGACATTTTTCAAAGGAAGACATACAAATGGCCAACAGGTGCATGAAAAAATGCTCAACATCACTAATCATCAGGGAAATGCAAATCACAACCACATTGAGATATGATCTCACCCCACTGAGACTGGCCATTATTAAAAAGACTGAGAATAGCAGATGCTGGTAGGGATGTGGAGAAATGTGAACTCTTCTACACTGTTGGTGGGACTGTAAAATAGCACAGCCATTATTAAAAACAGTATGGAGGTTTCTCAAACTACAGATAGAACTGACATATGATCCAGCAATCACACTACTTGGTATATATCCAAAGGAATGGAAATCATCAGGTCAAAGGGATACCTGCACTCCCATGTTCATTGCAGCTCTATTTACAATATCCAAAATATGGAACCAACCTAAGCGTCCATTGACAGATGACTGGTTAAAGAAAATATGGTATATCTACACAATGGAATACTACTCAGCCATAAAAAAGAATGAAATACTGCCATTTGCAGCATCATGTATGAGTCTGGAGAAAATTATGTTAAGTGAAATAAGCCACACAAAGAAACAGAAATACCTCATGTTCTCACTGATAACTGCCTACTAGGAAGGAAGGAAGGGAGGGAAGGAGTGAGCAAGGGAGGTATGGTATGAGGAAAGAAGGAAGACATGAAGGAAAGAAAGAAGTGACCACAACAATACGGTGAACTTTCAGAAGAAGAGAACAAACCTAAGGATACTAGAGATGAATAGGAGAGAAGGAGGGGGTTTGGGAAAACCACTACTTAAAGTGTGCCATTTTGCTTCCCAAGAATAAAGAACCCAGGGGCGCAGGACCATTGGGGTGTATTGATTTAGAAAACAAACACTACTTTGTTAATTGCTGGAAAAGAATATATAGGGATGACTAATTCTTGGAAACTGCTTATAAAGTAGGTTTCAGTCCAGTAAAAGAGCCAGATATATACAGAAATTATACACAGATGTGGTATAAGGGACATAAGCTTACTGAATGAAATGAAATCACACTCACCATTTGTGAATTGTTCCCTAGTTTTGGAAATGATGGTAGAGTGTTGTGAAACATCTGGCCGGGATCAGCAGTGGTGTTCCCCAAATGCAGAATCATTGGCGCCAGGAAAGGACATTTCCCAAATACGCCTCCTCCTCATGCCCCACCCCGCTCATACTATCTAGGGAGAATATTTTGTGGTTGGGAGGCAGGGACTGAACTTCATGGCCTTAAAAGATTCTTATAATCTTCTCTTCTTGAAGAGAAGTTCTCTTCAAGTTCTCCAAATTTAAAGGGGGCAACTATTGACTCTACCTATAGGTTAATGTCTTCACAGGTATAATTTTCTCCCCTCTTTCTCCACCTGAAAAGAGTCTTTTCAAACACATGAGTACTTCCATCTTTCCTCTGCATATCTCAATTTCAGTCTTCTCCTCAGTATCAGCACTTACTTTTTTCTTAAAGATTTTGTAGAATTCTTTAAATCCAGTGGCTGAAATGCAACCTGTCTCTGCATGCTGCTCTGTGTGTGGATAGCTGCTCTTTCACTCTTCACATATTGGAGTTTCTACACATAAAATATACATTTCTGTAGCTCTTTTAGACCTTTAGTTTTCCACTTGCAAGTGATGAGTCCCACCAGCACCTTTGAAGCATATGCCTTGCCACTATACCTTCTTTTACTGCTCATCAATTGTTTTCCACATGGCAGTGGGTCCATAGTCCTCTCATCTACCACTATGGCAGTCTAGGAGCTTTGATGAAAGGGGTGGAGTTGTTTCAGAATCTACCACTCAACAATTTAGGAATAAATTATTTGATGTCTGTTCCTCCCACGGTTCTCACCTTTACTTAGCAATTCACTCTCCAGACTGTGCCAAATCCCAGATTCATCAGCTTTCCAAAATTTAAACCCCAACATGTTCTTCAGTCTCATTAATCTCTGTACTTTCTTAAATACTACCTTTTCTCAGTATTTATTAATCGTTTTGACTTCATTGGTGTTCCAATACAGCAGCATTACCCATCCAACCAAAAGTATGTTATTAAAATTATATTCTCTCTAACCAGCACCCTTAACATACCATTTATCTTATTTCTAATCTTAGATCACTATGAATTTCTGAATTCTCTATTTCTACACATGCTGAGAACTGCTGGGAAAAAAATCTTATGTTGCCTGGTACTGAAGTATCTTAGTTATCACCCACCCTCCTCCCACCCCATACAAACATACTGATCAGCAGATTCTGAATCTCTGAGCAGCTACTTTTCTCATTCCCCACAGCCATCTAAAAAATTTTTTTAAATATTTCTAATCTATGTGTCTTAGTCCACCATGGCTGCCATAACAGAATATCCTGAACTGGGTAACTTATAAACAATACAAATTTATTTCACAGAGTTCTGGAGGCTAGGAGGTCCAAGATCAAGGTTCCGGAAGGTTTCGTGTCTGGAGAGGACTGTTTCGATGCACATATGGTGCCATCTCATGGTGTCCTCATGTGAGGAAAGGGCAAGGCAGCTCTCTGGAGCTTTTTTTTATAAGGTACTAATCCCATTCATGAGAAATCTAATCACCTCCCAAAGGCTGCACCTTCTAACGCCATCACATTTTTCAACATATCAATTTTGGGGACACATTCAGACTTGAGCACTGTGCTAGCCCCAACTTCTCTATTAGTAGAAGCTTGCCTTCAGCTCTTTAAGATTACCTTGTCTATTCTTATTCCTCTACCTTTCTTACAAATTGTAAGTTGAGATTGATAAATTCCCTGAAAGATCCTGTTTAGATTGTGGCTAAAATTGCATCAAATTTATAAATTAATTGTGGAAGACTTTATATCTTTATGATGTTGAGAATTTCATCTACAAATATGGTATATATTCCCATTAAGTTTTCATCTTTTATATCTTTCATTAAAATTGTATAGTCTTCTTTAAATAGATAGATAGATAGATAGATAAATAATTTTAAGCCAAAAAAAAAAAAAAGGAAAGCTGAAGTAATCAGTTATCTGCCTCTTTTATTTAACCAACTGCAAACTTACTACTGATCTGCACCCCATTTTCTCACCTTTCTCAGGAGGAAAAAAATCCCTCTGCTTATCTAACACAATTTAATTCAATGGTGTCTGGGTCAGAGCTTCTCAAACTTTAATGTGCTTATGAAGTATCTGGGGATCTTGTTTAACACAGATTTTGATTCAGTATGTCTGGAGTAGAGCCTGAAATTCTAAACAATTTCCAACAGTGTTTTTGCTTCTGGACAACCAACTATACCAATACAGTCATAAATACAATTGTTAACTTTTTTTTTCTCCTGGAGGAAGTGAAAGTGACTCATGAAGACAAAAGTGCCTGGGACCAAGAAAAGTGATAATGTGGCCCCAATTCTAGTCTCCTAAGCCATGATAACTTCTTCTAGAAACATTTTTACTTCTTTAATTCTCAAGTACAGTCAGTCACTGAGGGATAGTAATTCTATACCATTTTGGAGACATCATCTTAATTCTGGTTCTTTCCTGGACTATGCAACTACCGGGGATTCTGCCTATAATCTCACCCTCCTGACATTTCATTGCCTAGAGATTACTCTAAAATAAATGCTGATGATCATTTCTCTGTTTGAAATCCTCCAGGGCTTTGAGTATCCTGCATGAAAAAAGGTTGAACACATTCATAACTTATGCTTTACAGATCTTGCTAGTTTCACTTTTTCCTATGTATTCAACACTCCCTCTAGGCTAAATTACTGGCAGATTTTTGTGCCTGATATTCGATGTTATGTCTATAGGCAATTGCTTTTGACTGGAAAAACCACTTCTCCCCAGCTAGCATGATAATATACTATTCACCTAAAAAGCCTCTTCATATCCTTCAAGCAAACATAATAAGTATATGTAATTATTTATATAGTAGTATCGCCATAGTAAGTACACAATTCAGACACACAACTAACGACATACATTTGTATCTATTTATTTTTGTGTGTGTCTTAATGGAGACTATGAGCTCCTCAAGGGTAGGAACTTTGTTTTATCAATCTATCTTTTCAATGCCTGGCATAGATAGGCATTCAACAAATGTGTATTGGATGATTAAATAAATGAATGAACTTATTGAATGTATCTTTGGATACACATTTTATTAAAAATGCTAATGTTAGCAGCCATACTTAAAAGTGATTTCATAATTTCAGCAAATATCCCATCCCCTATCCACTTCTGAACATTTAGTTAGAATCTGTTGCTCTACTTCTGAATGATCAAAAGAGCATACAAATGAATGATAATCTGATATAAAATTAAGTCTCTTAATCATGAAATATGATATATATTTTTAATACCAATGCATGCAATGCATGACTTTACATACTCAATATTAGCACAAAATACAAACTAATAAAAATATTTGTTTATTTACAAGATTACATGATTAAGAGATATCAAGAATCTTGTTAGTTCTATCCTATTTTGGTAACCTAAATAATTTTTGGAAGTTCCCAAAGGCTCAGAGATAATTCAATTCAAAGTTAAAAATTCTTCATATAAGTTCTCTGAAAACTGAAATGATGTATTAAAATGAACCTAAATGAGTGGTAGAGTTGCAACATTCTCTTTACTGCTTTTTTTTCTGTGACCACTGATTAGACAGTATTCTCAGATTAATTGGGTAGAGTGTTCTTCAATTTGTCTAGTACATGGCATAACATAAAAAGGGAATCATTAAAACATGCCACAAAAATGTTTCAAATCAAATATATTTAGCTCATCACTTTTCTTTACTATATTTTTGAATTCAGTAATCTATTTATTAATTTGAGAAATATTTACTCCATTCCTATTATATACGTGACACTGTACTTGGTAGAAGACACTGCAGGGAGTAAAACAAGGAATTTTCAGTATAGCAGGGCACACAGATGAAAATATTTATAAGTGACTATTGAGTACCAAATGTTTGTGTTCCCCCAAAATTCATATGTTAAAGTTCTAACACTCAATGTGAGTATATTTGGAGATAGGGCTTTTGTGGAGATAATTAGGTTAAATGAAGCCATAAGGGTGGGCACCTGATTCAATAAGATTAATGTCCTCATAAGAATACACAAAAAATGATTGTTCTCTCTCCCTACTATGTGAGGACCCAGTGAGAAGGCAGCTGTCTGAAATCCAGGTAGAGAATCCGAACCACAAACCCACACTGCCAGACCTTGATCTTGGACTTCAAGCCTCCAGAATTGTGAGACAATAAATACTCGGTGTTTAAGCCACCCAGGATATGGTATTTTGTTATATCAACCCAAGAAGACCCAAAAAGAATAATACAGTGTGATAATATGAAAGGGGTTTCATGAGATCATTTTCAACAAGAATACCAAGACAAGCCAATGGGAAGAAATAGCCTTCAACAAATAGTGCTAGGACAACTGGATATCCTCACACAAAAGGTTAAAGGTAGACCCTTATTTCATACCACACACAAAAAAGAACTCAAAATAAATCAAATATTTAAATGTAAGTGATAAACAATAAAACTCTCAGAAGATAATAGAGGTATAAACCTTTGTAACCTTGAATTAGTCAATGGTCTTTTAGATATGGCACCAAAAACAAAACCAACAAAATGAAAAAAGAGATAAATTGGATGCTATGCTATCATAACTAAAAATGTTCCTCTTCAAGGAACACTATCAGTAAAGTGAATGGACAACCCATGGAATGAGAGAAAGTATTTGTAAATCATATATCTAAGAAGGGCCTGGTATCTAGAATAGGTTAAGAACTCTTATCACTGACCAATATAAAAACAAATAACCCAATTGAAAAATGGACAAAGAATTTGAATATATAATTCTTCAAAAAAAAGTACACAAATGCAAATAAGCACATTAAAAATGATAGATATCATTAGTAATTTAAGAAATGCATATCAAAACTAAGTAAGATACCACTTCATATCTACTAGGGTGGTGTCGGGTCCACTGCTGGCCGATCCAAACAGCCCTAGCCTCGTTCTTTGGTGGGCGAGCAAATGGCCCAGATTCCTCTTTCCCTCCTGTCCCCTTTGGAAGGAGATGGGGGAAGAGAGCTGTGAAGAGAGGTGAGCACACCGCCGGCCCCAACCAGCCCAGTTAAAGGACTCTCAGATGCGGTGGGGTTCTGTCGAGCAGTTCCGTTTATTATCACACAAGCACTTGCTTTTATAGGCAGATGGGGAGGGGAGGTTTTAACATAATCCTATCAGCTTAAAGGTCAAGGGGATTCATCCTGTCTTAATGCCTAGCTATTGCAACCACACAGTGTTCACAAGCACAGAAGCATGTATTTGGCCAATAACGGCTAAGGCAAGTTTCCCGCAGACACTCCCACCCTACTTCCTCCGGGCACCGCCTTAGGCTGCCACGTTAATATGCCCTTGTGGGCCTATAATGGCGCCGTTTGTAATGTCACTTAAGGTGGCATTAGTTTTTAAGGCCCGACAGGGTGGCTGTCATAAAAAACAAGGATAATCACAATTGTTGGTAAGATTTATCTTTTTTTTAGCAGCTGGCCAGTACAGGGAACTGAACCCTTGTCCTAGAGTGTTACAAGGACACACTCTAACCAACTAAGCTAACCAGCCAGTTCCCAGGTGTTTGTAAGAATGGAGAGAAATTAAAATCCTCACTCATTGCTGGTAGACAGTAAAGTGATTCAGCAGTTTTAGGAAACAGTTCAATAGTTCCTCAAAAAGCTAAACATAAAGTTACCAAACAATCCAGCAATTCTATTCCTAGATACGTACACTTGAGGACTGAAAACATATGTCTGCACAAAAACGTGTACACAAATTTTCACAGCAACATTAATCATAATAGTCAAAAAAGTGAAAACAGCCCAAATATTCTTCAACTGATGAACAGATAAACAAATGGCTCTATCCATCCAATAGAATAAGATTTGGCCATAAAAAGGAAAGAATTGCTAATACATGTGTATTAGTCTGTTTTGTGCTGCTATAATGGAATATGTAAAACTGGGTAGGACAGATGTTTATTTGGATCACGATTCTAGGACAGCTGCATCTGGCGCTGGCCTCAGGCTGCTTCTACTCATGGGGAAAGTGGCAGGCAGCCAGAGGGTACAAGAAGATCACATGGCTAGAGGAAGTAAGAGAGGGGTGGGGAGAGGTGCCAGGGTCCTTTTAAGCAACGAGCTTTGAGCTTCGCAGGAACTAATAGAGCAAGAATTCACTCACTATCCCCACCTCCAGGGAAATCATTACCCCATTCATGAGGGATCCTCCCCCGTGACTCAAACAGCTTCCAACACTGCCACATTGGGGATTAAAGTTCCACCTGAGTTCTGGGAGGCAATACATCCAAACTCCATCAACAAGCTACAACATGGATGAATTTTGAAAACATTATATACCAAGTGAAAGAAGCCAGACACATATCATATGATTCCATTTATATAAAATTTCTGAAATAGGTAATAAAGACAGAATGTATATTAGTGGTTGCCCAGTGATAGCAGAAGGGGAGAATGGGAGAGGATTACTAGTCATCTTTTCAGGCTGTAAAAATGTTCTGGAACTAGATAAGGGTGATGGTTGCACAACATTGTACAATATACAAACATGGATATACTAAAGTGAATATAATGAAAGTCACTGAATTATATACTTTAACACAATGAATTTAATTGTGTAAATAATAGTTCAATTTTTATACAAAAATAATAATAATAAAGAAAAGGATGCTATGAAATCACAAATAAGAGTCCCTGACCAGATTTCAGAGGTCCGGGAAAATTTCCACAGAAGTATAAGCTTACATCAAGAGGAACTCCAGAACTATCAATGTTAAGTGTGTGTGTGCACCTGTGTCAGAAAGCGGGGGAGATTTTATAGTTTGGTGTAATGCACTGTATCAGAGGAGAGCTAGTGAAAGACAACAGAAAAGGTAAATAGGCACATAATTATGCAAGAACTTTGTACAGCAAATTCTCCTAGACCCTAACAGAAGACATGAAAAGGTATTAAGCAGATGGGTGACTTTATTAGATTTGGGAGAGGGCAATACTAATGATAAAAATACTGAATCATTTAGAAGGACACTGCCAAAATTCAGGTGGGAGAACACAGTAGCTTGTACTAGGGAAGTGGCACTGGTACTTGAGAAAAATACTTCTACAATTATTAAGAAAAAATAGTGGAATGAATACTAATTATTGGAGAAAATGTTAATGTTTATGTCAGGTAGGAAAACTATGCATTATATTTCTAGATTTCAGAATTAATCATAGTCCAAAAAGATTATTGTACATTCTTACGTAATTATGAAAAAAAAAATTATTCGCATTCCTTTTTCCCACCTCCTACAATCCAACAAAGTCTTTAAAGCTCCTGAACTTCAGGTGTAAATGCTTAAAATGTCACTAACAAAAGGAAAAAAGGTTATTTTTTCAAAGCAAAATAAAAGGGATACATACACATGTATGTAATAACATTCTGGTAAATGTTACAGTAAGTTTATTTAAATCAATAATGCATATCCATCCAATACATGAATTAATAATTTAATTCAATTGATGATAAAAAATAAATGCCTTTTATAGGGAAAATGTTTTATTTCATAACATAAGAAATTGATTCCAAAGAAGAAATTTTCATAATTGTCTATAAATTATATCTTTAATTAATTTTGAAGGCTTATCTATGTTATGGGATGAATTGTTTACTTCCAAAATTCATATGTTGGAGTCATATTCTCCAGAACCTCAGAATGTGACTGTATTTGATGGCAGGGTCTTTAAGTGAGGTTGTTAGGGTGGGACCTATTCAAAGATGACTGGTGTTTTTGTAAGAAGAGGAGATTAGGGCATCAACACACACAAAGGCCATGTGAAGACACAGGAAGAAACTGACCATTTACAAGCGAAGGAGAGAGGCTACAATAAAACCCAATCCTGCCAATACCTTGATGTTGGACTTCTAGCCTATATAATTGTGAGAAAACAAATTCCTGTTGTTTAAGACACCCAGTCTGTACTATTTTGTTATGGCAGCCCTAGAAACCTAATCCCATGTATTTTACTGTTTTTGTATTTTTTTTTCTCAAATAGTTTCAGGCTCACATAAAAATTCAAAATCATACAAAGAACTTTCATATACCTTTCATCCAGATTCCCCACCTGTAAATATTTCTATACATTTGCTTTATCATTAATTTCTGCATATTTGTACATATTATTATTTTCCTAAATCATACTTGAGAGTTACAGACATGATGCCATTTTATCCCTAAATACTTCACTGTGTATTTACTATGAATAATTACATTCTTTTACTTAAAATTGCTGTTGATAAAAACTATTAGCTATTCTACAGATGAGCTATTTTACAAAAACTATTAGCTATTCACATTTGCCCACATAATTCCCTTTAGAACAAAAAAATTAAAATGTATTAAAGTTATATAAAACATGTATATGTATGTATATGAATATGTTTTGGATTTTTCTCATTATTGGTGATGTTAACTCTGATCACTCTGTAGTGATAATGTTTACCAGATTTCTCCATTGTGAAGTTACTACTTTTCAATTTTTAGTTAATAAGTGTTTGGGAGAGTGACACTTTAAGACTATGAAGATATCTTATATCTCATCAAACTTTGTCCACTAGTTTTATTCATCCACTGATGATTCTTCACTAATCAGTTATTACCTTTTTTTTTTTTTTGTCAAATGGTAGTTTTCCTAACTTCATCATTCTCCCCATTTAATGTTTGGCGTTCTATACAAGGAAGAGCTTGCAGTTCTTTATTCACGTATGTCAATATGGGCTAATGGATTTCTATTTTATTAATAGTTTATAATCCATTACTATCATTATATATTTTGATGCTCAAATTGTCCTAGATTCAGCTAGTAGGGACCACGTTAAGCTGTTCCTGTGTCCTTTTTTCATGTACCCGTCTTTCTTAGTTTCAGGCCCAATGAAGTGTCAGGTTTATCTTGTACATTCCCTGCCCTAGACCTGAAAACAGCTATTTCTCCAGAAACCTAGTGTGCTATAGTAGAGAAATGACAGGACCTACACCTGATGATCCTGCTCCTCAGGGGATGGAGGCAAAAGAAACAGCTGGAAGGGGATGACCTTAAGAATGCAGAGATAGGATGCAAATTACAGGCTGAAGCAACACCCCAGGTTCTTGTCAGATATACACCGGTGATGCTGGATTTGAGTCACAAGCTCAGTCACTTATTAAACCTTGTTGATGGCATCAGGGATGGGGGATAATGTTTTCCAGACATAGGAGAAAATGTTAAATTACAGTTAAAGAAGCCTTTTATGGGGAATTATACCCTCTTTGAAAGAGTAAGAAATTCTTGGATGAGTGAACTCACAAAGTAAGACAAGAGTTGACACTTATTCCTCTAGGAGATAAAGTGGGGAAGGAAGTCTATTGAGGTGATCTACACAAAACAAATGCAGGATGAGGAAGGGTGGAGAGCAACTCTAAAGGGGAAGATGGCTAAATATCAGCAAAGCAGACTTCACCACCCATCAGGCACACTGAAGAACCAGGGAAGCATCTGTCACTGGGTCAGTGGAGTCCCTAAGATTCTAGGCTACAGAATATTGCTTTCATGGCCAAGCATTTCATCAATATAGTAATGGTGTTTTGCTAGATACTAAATCTAAAGGAAAACATGTTGTCCTTGGTTATTATTTTCTTTTCAAAATCAAAATGTATTCTAAAAATTAGGTGACCTAGTCTTTATAAATAGTTATAGATATCTACTATGGATTAATGTGTCATTTCAGCAAGGCTATTTCATAACATAAAGGGGAAAGATGTATGTTCATGTAGTCATAAACATTTATATTGTAATACATAAATATATATGCATGTAGCTATTTTTATGTTTGGAAAATAAGACAATGAGGAAAAATGAATATGTAAAAGTGCTTTGAGAACCTTATTAATATTCATAAAGATATATATCCAATGTCAAGCTATGTGAAACAATTATGTTTCTTCTTTATATGCCTGAAATTGCTGTTAGTGATACATTTCTGTGGGCGAATGCAAAATACGTCTCCATATCTTTCACAAGTAAAGCCAGAGTTCCCACTGAGAATATTAGCAAGCTATTGAGATTAATTTTACCTTATTTATTAAGAATGTATATGTTATATATTTTAAACAGTATGGAAGTAAGCTTACAGTGTGATTGAATTTAATGCAAAATATGGCCATTGGAGATATAAAACAGAATAAAAATCACGTTAAGTGAGCAAAGAAAGTAGATAATATCATGTACCTGAGCTGTTCTATTGCACTCTGAGTTTAATTCTAAACTTGTAAAAATCTATATTTAAAATAGGAAGATATATGGTTTTATACATTTATATTCTTAAATACACATACACACATAGTAGCCTCAGGAGAAAAAAATTATAGATGTTTACTAAAGCAGAAAATTTACCATATATGTTTTATTTGTGTTATAATGGTCAACACTGTACACAATATCTTCAGCATTAATGTCTAAAAAATGCAAAAATTCTACTCAAATAGGTAGTTATACAAAGGGCTGTGTGAGGATTAAATCAATGCAAAAATGACTTTGACTTATCCCAGGCATATAATGAATGTTCTATACATGTTAGAATATAATTATCATTATAAATACAAATAAAATATCTTTCAATAATAGCATAATGGAATCATTTATGACTTAAGAAAACATGTCTAGTTATTCAATTTATTGTGATATATCTCAGTACTGAGATGAAACTTACAGACAGAGAAGAACAGATAGTTAATACATCTGTTGAACTCCTTTCTTTTTGAAATTTCACAAGTCTTGAGCCAACCTTGGCAGTTTTTAGATTTTAGTCAATTAGTACTGAAATTCTTAAAGATGAATTCTAATGCAGAAATTCTCTGTTGTTGGTTGAAGTGAGACCCATATGCTTTAAATACTAAATGTGAGAAGGCAAAAATTATATTTCTGCTTGAAAATTATAAGAATTGTCCTTGAATCTTGTTCATATAGAATACTAATATATTTCACTGCAGTCATGGGCAATAGGACTGCCTAAAGTTTTAGTTTATGTTCTCAAAAAATGTTTGATATTTTGACATTATCATATGTGGACTCACTGGCTTCCATCCAAGTAGAATGCCAAAATCTCCAAATTAAGAAAGACTTAATAAGAACATATCATTGAATAAAATGTTTGTGAATCAATCACTGGGGATTGAAACATTTATAACCTTCTTGCAGAATATGCAAGATATTTTCTCGTTGCCCCTCCAGAGCCACTTCCTACTCTTCTCAGAAGGTTGACCTGTTGGGAATGTTATCAAGAGACTCCCTTGCTCTCTGGTTTCTAGTTGGGTTTAGCCAGTGGGGAACACCAGGAAAAAAATCAGAGGGGAAGCCAAGTGAATTCAGAAGGTTTTTTCCTCTTTCTCCGTCTTTCCTGGTTTGGAATGGCTGGCTGCCTCTCTCAGCTGGAAGTCAGTCCTGTTGTCAAACTGCCCTCTGCACACTGGATGTGAGTGAGCTCTCTCTCACTCTGGGTTCCAGTACTGCTCTCGCCTGTTTCTGTAGTCTCATTGCACTTGCTCAAATGACCATCGGAGATGGCTTGGGTTGGAGCGCGAATAAATAGAGGCGGGCACGCAGAGGTTTGGTAGATTTGGCAGTTAGTCATTACAGAGACAAGAGTGATAAAACAGTGATAGGAATAACTCACTTTCTCTCATAATCCTAGAGATATGAGGTAAGGAAAAGGAGAAACTGAAAGCTGTATATATCCAAATAAGGGTGTGAATGAACAATTAGACAGCCTTGATGACAGCTCTGGGTCTCCATCTCCTGTGATTGAAATGCAGAGATCCATGCCTAGATGACAAAAGAGTAACATTGTTGCAATTACATATAAATATTCAAACTGCTAGGTCTCTGGCTAAATCAAGGGCACTGGAGGAAAGTATTGAGACCCAGTATGGGATCAGGCATTTGTGAGGGAGACACAGGGTTGACAACTTTGGACTCCTAAATCCCCTTGAATTTCCCTTGCCACAAGAGATGGACCTCCCTCGTTCCTTCACTTTGTCAACCATTAAGAGCTTTCCTGTTTATTGTATAATAATCACAAAATATTTTATGTGGCCAGCTGTCTCACAAGCAATTAGACCCACCCCCACTATATCTTAATAAAAACTAGATCTCAACCTACAATTTTAAAAAAGTAATTTATCGTGAATGAACCAGAGGACATTATGTCAAGTAAAATAAGCCAGGTGCAGAAAGACAAGTACCGCATGACCTCACTCATATGTATAATCTAAAAATATTGATCTCATAGAAGTAGAGAATAAAATTCTGTGGTGGTTATCAGAAGCTGGGGTAGTTGCAGGGAGAAGGGGTTAGGTAGATGTATATCAAAGGAAACATAATTACAGTTAAATAGGTGAAATAAATTTAATTGGTTGTACAGTACAGTAACTATACTTAATGATAATATACAAATATTATATTCTTGAATAATGCTGAGACTGGATATTAAATGTTCTCACCACAAAATGATAACTATGTGAGGTAATGTAATTCTCAATTAGCTAGATTCATCTATTTCACAGCGTATATATACTTCAAAACATTATGTTACACACAGTAAATACATACAATTTTATGTCAATATAAAAGTAAATAAATAAACTTGAAAAAGAAAAGTAATTTCTACAGGCAGAAATGACCTATATAATATGAAGTCACTTATGTGTATTTGTAGAAATCTAGGGGTCATGAGTGGACATGGATTCTAAGGGTGTTAGACCAAAAAGGTATCAAAAGTCTGCTACGTTATCAGATTCAAGCATGGAGTCAAAGCTGACTCATAGAAATGTGGTTGAAATTCTTGAATTTCACCAATATGCCATAGAGGAAGGAGTCTGAAAACTCAGAGATGGAAATATTGAAGTGGGTATGTTTTATGCATTCTTTTGGCCAACCCACAATTATATCCACAGAGAAGTTCCTGTAGGTATTATTTTCACCACAGCACTAAGAAAAGTGTTAGTGAAAATGACATTAGCATTCTTGAAATGCTCATTGGTGGTTGTCCCTTGTAGGCCAGTGATGAAGGTGGGAGGTGCTGAAACGGAATTGAATTCTCTGGTATCAATGATTCTGATGGATACAGAAATATTAGATGCTAGAGGGATGGTGGTATCAGCATGGATTACTGTAATAAACCACAGGGATAGAGTAGCACTCAGAGTGTTTTAATCTGTTACACTTATAATGCAACTTGGGTGTTTCTTTTTTCTTGATTGTAGTTTAAATTTGGTTTCTTTTATTAGTCTTTTCAAACTTTATAAAATTGCAGATAGTGATAGTAGCCCATATGGTATCATATTTTAAGAACTTGAAAACTACTTCTACAATTCGACTGCTGCAAGTTCAATTTTCATAAATATTCCATGTTTGTTTGGAAAGTGTGTATTCTCAGTTTATTTGTTTTCAGATCTGGGTATGTAAATGATCAAGATAGTTAAGTTTTTTATTCAAATTTTCTATATTTCCTCATGTTTTGTTTACTGAATCTGGCTCCCAAGAGAATTAACTTAAACTCTTATGTTTTGATTATAAATTCATCACTTTTATTTTTTTTTTACCACTTTACTATGTAAAATGTGAAACATTATTAAGCATAAGGGATTTAAAATACTGTATCTTTTGGATGAGTTTTTGTTTTATTTTGTTGTTATTATAAAATCAATGTTCTCCCTCTTTGTCTACTTGGATGCTTTTTACATGATTAAATTCCTTCTTGTATCTCTTAAGATGATTTTAGGGTATTGTATAAATTTTAATAATTGCTTTATTTTGTTATTATGGTGAATTATACGATCCAATTTTTTAATGGAAAACCATTCTTGCATTCCTATAATAAACTCAACTTAAACTTGATACAACTTTTTAAAATTTAACTAGATGTGTTAATAATATGTAATTTGAAATATTTGTAGCCATGTTTGAAAGTAAAAATGGCCTGTAATGCCCATAACTCATAAAAGCCTTGTTTGTATATGACTCTCTGATTACTACCTTCATAAAATGAGTGACAAACATCTCTTCTTTGTTTATTTTCTAGGACAGTTTCTATTTTAAACTACTTTATTTTCAATGAGTTTTAGAACTTGATTCTAAAACTATCTGAATTTAGTAGCTTTTTGGTTGATTTTTTAGAAGGAATTTTATTATTAAACTTTAAAAATCTATCCATATTTTCTATTTCTTCTTTGATTAGTTATAGTTTTCTAGAGAATTGTTTGTAATGTCTAAGTTTTCATATTCAATGGCACAACGTTTTTATTTTTATTATTCTCTTACATTTTAAGGTCCTTTGTATTTATTTATAGTTATATCCACATAATTCTTTTTTCTACAGTTTTGCCCTCTACAATTTTGCTTATTTTTTGTTTCTTTATTTTGTATAATTTTTATTGAACCATTTTCAGCTTTGTTAATCCACTCTATTATATCTTTGGGTTTTATTTCTTAATTTTATATTTTATATACAAATTTTAAATATATATTATATAAAAATTTTATATTTTATATAAAAATTTTATATATATTATAATTTTCTTTTTATAATTTTCTTTTTTCTATTCTGTTTACTCTGTAGCTCTTTGTCTAGTTCTTGACTTTTTTTATTTTATTAATTAGTTTTGAAATACCTATAAGCATTTATGGATATAAGATATCTAAATACTGCTTTATTTTGAATGTTTATATATACAATACATATGTAATATATATGAAAACATACAAATAAATTATGTTATATGTACATAATTTTAAATTGATTTCTATTTTCATTTAATTGTGTCAAAAGACCAAGGTCTTTATGTTATAAATTTTTGAAAGTTGTTGTTTGACACAGACTACCTAATGCATGGCAAATTTTGTATCTGGTTCATGTACATTTATAAGGGTTAGATGTTCTACATATTGTCTGTTAGGTCAAACATACTAATTTCAGGCCAAGCACTTTAATTTTATAGCAAATGTTCTCTGCCTGCTATGGTATGAATTTCCCCTACAAAGCTTCTCTTAAAAATGGATTCCCATTGAAACAGTATTAAGAGAGTGGGAAATCTGACTACGATATTTGAAAGGTTGGGCCTTTGGGATGTAATTGAATTGTGAGGACTATGCCCTCATGAATAGATTCACTTATTCATAGATTAATGGATTAATGGATTAATGTATGAGTGAGTTATCAGGGAAGTGTCACTGGTGACCTTATAAGGAGAGCAAGTGAACACATTAGGACACTCTTGTCCCCCTCCTCATGTGATGTTCTGCACTGCCTCAGGACTCTGCAGAAAATCCCCATGAAAAATGAGGCCCTCATCAAATAAACTGCCTTGATCTTGGACTTTCCAGCATCCAAAATTGTAATAAATTAATTTCTCTTCTTCATAAATTACCAAGTATCAGTTATTATGTTAAAAGTGGCAAAAACTGACTAATACAGTGCCCTTATTAATTTTTCTGTTTGATCTATCAATTTCTGAGAAAGATGTGTTAAAATTTCCTTTTATGATCAGGGTTTATCAAACAGTCCCTCTAATTCTGTCTACTTATGAGACTATATTACAGTCAATGTGCACATAACAACGTTTTTGGTCAATGACAGACCATGTATACAACAGTGGTCCCATAAGATCATAGATGTGTAGTAGGCTATACCATCTTGGTTTGTGTAAGTACACTCTGTGACATTTTCACAGCAATGATATCACCTGACAATGCATTTCTCAGAATGTATTCTTGTCCTTTAGCTAAACATGACTGTATTTTATGTATTTTACTTTAGAATTCTTATGTTTCTTATGTACCAAGGAAAAATACAATTCACAAGTTACATCATAAGTATAGCTATAGAGACAAATATTCCATCCCCTCTTCATTATTTTTATTTGATCCTATAAAAACTGCATGTTTGTGTTTTTTCATTTCTTCCTTATATATGGTCACTTTTATCCCCAATATTGTTTTTTTGCCTTAAGTACAATTTTGTCTTCTAGCTCTATTGCTCCACAGTGCTTTTAGGTGATAACTGCCTAGTCTTTTAATTTCGATATTTCTGGGTTCATGTATTTTAGTTATATCCCTTGTAAATATCATATATTAATTTTGCTTTTAGATCCAACCTAACAGTTTTATATATTTAATTAGTGATTTAGTGCACTTGCATATATAGTCTATACTAAGATATTCATACTTGCTTCTCTAAACTTTGCGCTTTCTACTAAATTTTTACAATGCTTTTGTGTTTTCTGTTTTACCTGCCTTTTGGGGGATGATTACGATACTTAAAATTCAATAATTTTTTATCTACTGTTCTGAAATCTGAGAATTCTTTTTCTATTCTTTTAGTTGCAATCCTCAAATTTTAAGATGCATAATTATTACAACATAAAAATGTTTAATAGTATCTCTACTTTTCAGTCAAATATTACAAGGATTTTAGAATATATTAATTCTATTCACTACCCTTTCGTGTAGTGAATGTTACATGTTATTAGGTCCGTGTGTTTCAACACATAAATAATGAATAATTTATTTAATATTTTATTGTTTATGTTTATCTAAAAAATAGTGGATTCTTTACCCATCATTTCTTTTTTACAACTACACGTTTTGTCTGAGTTTTATTTCCTTCCTCTTAAAAAATATTGATTATTATTTTAGCAGTGTATTCATCAGGGGTCTATGAGTAACAAACTCTTGCAGTCTTTGTGCCCCCCCAAATAATTAAGAGTTATTTTTGTATGATAATTTAATTGAGATTAGTATTTAGCTGACAATTACTTTCTCTCAACACCTTGAAGATGGTATTCCTTGAGATCTAGTTTATATTGTGGCTGATAATATCAATATAATTATTATTTCTTTGCAGGTGAACTCCCTAGCTCCTTTTAAGATCATCACTTTGTTCTATGGTTTCAATGTCATATCTCTACATATTTATTTCCTTCTTTTTTTTTCCTCCTTTCTTTCTTTTCTTTACTTTTATATTGCTTGACACTTGTGATTTTTAGATACGAGGATTAATGTTTTTAAAAAATCTTAGAGATTTTCAAATATTGCTTCTCCTCTCTACTCTCTCTTTCTGGAACTCCTGTTAGACATATGCCATATGCCAAATCTTTCATTCTATTTTCTATTTTTTTAACACTTTCTTTATAATTTTATCTCCCAATTTTTCTTTGGTGCTTTCTGAGTCTCTACATGTGGTGTTTAATTTATGGTTTGCTTGCTTATTAAAATTTTAATTTGTAGAATATTTATTCGATGCTACTGAATTTTAGGGCAATTTTTGTCTCATTTAGTATTGATTCCTTTTTTTATACCTAATCATTTTTACTCTATGTGTTATATAATCTCTAATAGTTTTGTTATATAAAATCCTTGGACTCAAATGATACTATTTGTCATGTCTGACTCTCATTCATGGTAACTTGTTTCCTAGTGTACTTGTAGTTTTAGAATGCGAAAATTATTTTAGGACTTACTTTGTGGAAATCTTTTACAAGCTGAATTGAGCCCCTTTTCCTTCAGAAAGGCTTTGCATTTGTTTTTGTCAGGTACTTCAGTTGTATCACTTGCTGATGATGTTTCTTATTATTTTGCTAATTTCTTAAGCTGGAAATATTTGGACCATGAAGGTGTTGCTAAATTTGTACCACAAACTCAGATGTGACACATTTACATTTAAAATACATTATTTTTTTAAAACCATCTCAGAGCTAAGGCCAAGAGAGAACAAGTATGATTTCTTACTGGGCTGGTGAGTTTTACGTTCTTACATTTTCTGAGGATGCAGCCTTTTGAGGGTTCTGGATTTAGGCAATAAGATTATTTCCAGCCCCCCACCCCACCACACTCAAGGCCTTTCTCAGCCTTCCCTGCCTGGTTAAGGCCTACGAGTAAGTCTCCAGTATGAGCTCAGGTGCTTACCACTCTGGTTTTTAGTTCCATCTTTGTTTCAGTTCCCTGAGTATTTTCCAAATTTTCTTGTGAGTTCAGCTAGGTAGTAATTAAAAGGCTATGGGTTTTATTTTTTGGTTATTAGATGTCTTGAAACACAAAGTTATTTAGGTTATCTAATTCACCATGATATTGAAAAAGAAAGTTGTCTTCTTGATTTTACTGAAGTTAGCCTCATAGCATAATGCTGTGACTGGAATTACCTTCCAACCTGTTTCATTCTCTGACCTTATATTCACCTGGTCTTACAAGGTTTCTGTTGTTTTATGTATTGAACTCTACCCCTACCCCCATCCTTTTTTTATTTCATTTATATTTGTTTTTATTTAGAGACCTGGTAGCTAAATGAAAGATATGTTAAAACCATATTTTCTTGAGAAGAAATTTTAGCCTGAAAAGTCAACTTCGATCTCTGGAACTGTGACTTAACATATGGGTATTTCAGTTCCATCCAGGGAAAACCTGTGGTCATGAAAAGCTCTGCCTGGGTTTAGAAAAACAGTACATTGGGAAGACAGGAGGTTCTAAATAACAAACACTTATCTAGTCTACTGTTCCTTGTTGCCGTTTAGGCTGTCTGTCCACCTATCTACTCTGACTTAATGCTTCTTATCTTCCACAGTCTCTGATATTTAATAGACACAGAAAGAAAATAGTAAAATTCTGGTGCCTGAAAGGGTTGTGGAAGTTTATACAAGAAACAATAATGTATCATCAATAATATTTAATACTGCCCAGTTATCAGAAAAGGATTTTTAAAATAAAAATATAATAGACAGTAATTAAAGTTTGTCTATATAATCAACTATAAGAATTTTAAAAGAGAGACTTTATATGTACTTATCTAATTGATAAACCAGAGAAATTCTAGTTAAGTTAAAATCTGTTAGTAGCTATTCTACTGTGGATTATATGTTGGAGGTTAAATCAGAGAAGCTTAAAAAGAACACATGCTTTATTTATTTATTTATTTATTTATATTTTTTTTAAATTTTATTTTGTCGATATACATTGTAGCTGATTAATGCTCCCCATCACCAAAACCTCCCTCCCTTCTCCCTCCCCCCCTCCCCCCCAACAATGTCCTTTCTGTTTGCTTGTTGTATCAACTTCAAATAATTGTGGTTGTTATATCTTCTTCCCTCCCCCCCCTATTTGTGTGTGTGTGTGTGTATGTGTGTGTGTGAATTTATATATTAATTTTTAGCTCCCTCCAATAAGTGAGAACATGTGGTATTTCTCTTTCTGTGCCTGACTTGTTTCACTTAATATAATTCTCTCAAGGTCCATCCATGTTGTTGCAAATGGCAGTATTTCATTCGTTTCTATAGCTGAGTAGTATTCCATTGTGTAGATGTACCACATTTTCCGTATCCACTCATCTGATGATGGGCATTTGGGCTGGTTCCAACTCTTGGCTATTGTAAAGAGTGCTGCGATAAACATTGGGGAACAGGTATACCTTCGACTTGATGATTTCCATTCCTCTGGGTATATTCCCAACAGTGGGATGGCTGGGTCGTATGGTAGATCTATTTGCAATTGTTTAAGGAACCTCCATACCATTTTCCATAGAGGCTGCACCATTTTGCAGTCCCACCAACAATGTATGAGAGTTCCTTTTTCTCCGCAGCCTCGCCAGCATTTATCGTTCATAGTCTTTTGGATTTTAGCCATCCTAACTGGGGTTAGATGGTATCTCAATGTGGTTTTGATTTGCATTTCCCGGATGCTGAGTGATGTTGAGCATTTTTTCATATGTCTGTTGGCCATTTGGATATCTTCCTTCGAGAAATGCCTACTTAGCTCTTTTGCCCATTTTTTAATTGGGTTGCTTGTTTTCTTCTTGTAAAGTTGTTTGAGTTCCTTATATATTCTGGATATTAATCCTTTGTCAGATGTATATTTTGCAAATATTTTCTCCCACTCTGTTGGTTGTCTTTTAACTCTTTTAATTGTTTCTTTTGCTGTGCAGAAGCTTTTTAGTTTGATATAATCCCATTTGTTTATTTTTCCTTTGGTTGCCCGTGCTTTTGGGGTCGTATTCATGAAGTCTGTGCCCAGTCCTATTTCCTGAAGTGTTTCCCCTATGTTTTCTTTAAGAAGTTTTATTGTCTCAGGGTGTATATTTAAATCCTTAATCCATTTTGAGTTGATTTTAGTATACGGTGAGAGGTATGGATCTAGTTTCATTCTCCTGCATATCGATATCCAGTTATCCCAACACCACTTGCTGAAGAGGCAGTCCCTTCCCCAGTGAATAGGCTTGGTGCCTTTGTCAAAGATCAGATGGCAGTAAGTGTGTGGGTTGATTTCTGGATTCTCTATTCTATTCCATTGGTCAGTGTGTCTGTTTTTATGCCAGTACCATACTGTTTTGGTTATTATAGCTTTGTAGTATAGCTTAAAGTCAGGTAGTGTTATGCCTCCAGCTTTATTTTTTTTGCTGAGCATTGCTTTGGCTATTCGTGGTCTTTTATTGTTCCATATAAATGTCTGAATAGTTTTTTCCATTTCTGAGAAAAATGTCTTTGGAATTTTGATGGGGATTGCATTGAATTTGTATATCACTTTGGGTAGTATGGACATTTTCACTATGTTGATTCTTCCAATCCAAGAGCATGGAATATCTTTCCATCTTCTTGTATCCTCTTTAATTTCTCTCAGCAGTGGTTTGTAGTTCTCATTATATAGATTTTTCACCTCCTTGGTTAACTCAATTCCTAAGTACTTAATTTTTTGGGTGGCTATTGTAAATGGGCAGGCTTTCTTGAAGTTGAAGAGAGAACCTCTGAACTTGAAGATGGGCTGTTTGAAATAACACAAGCAGACAAAAAGAAAGAAAAAAGAATCAAGGACATGGAAGAAAATCTGAGAGAGATATCAGACAACCTCAAGCGCTCAAATATCCGAGTCATGGGTATTCCAGAAGGGGAGGAAAATGGAGATTCCATTGAAAACATATTCAACAAAATAGTGGCAGAAAACTTCCCAGGTATAGGAAAAATCACAGATCTTCAGATCCAGGAAGCTCAACGATCTCCAAACGTATTCAACCCAAAAAGGCCTTCTCCAAGACATGTCATAGTCAAATTGGCAAAACTCAGAGACAAAGAGAGAATCTTAAAAGCTGCAATAGAGAAGCGTCAAATCACCTATAAGAGAGCCCCAATCAGGTTAACATCAGACTTCTCATCACAAACCCTAAAAGCTAGAAAGGAATGGGATGATATTTTCAAAATACTAAAAGACAAAGATTGCCAGCCAAGAATACTCTACCCTGCAAGGCTATCCTTCCGAAATGAGGGGCAAATAGTATATTTCTCAGACAAACAAAAACTGCGGGAGTTCACTACCACAAGACCACCCTTACAAGAAATCCTCAAGGGAGTACTGGGTTTGGTTCCTGAAAAATAACTACCACTGCCATAAAAACCTAAGCAAAATCTAAACCCGCTAGTACAATAAAAATGGCATTCATGAAGAGAAAACAAGCTAACAAAAACACTATCTACAACCTAAGGAACCAACAAACAAAGAAACCAAACAGTAAATCAGAAAGCAAGGAACAAAAGACACCTAAGACAACCAAACAACCAATAAAATGCTAGGAATAAATCAACACCTTTCAATAACAACTCTTAATGTTAAAGGCTTAAATTCCCCAATTAAAAGACACAGACTGGCTGACTGGATCAAAAGGCAGGACCCAACTATATGCTGCCTACAAGAGACCCACCTCACCCATAAAGATTCACACAGACTAAGAGTGAAAGGATGGAAAAAGACTTACCATGCAAACAGAAAAGTAAAACGAGCTGGAGTGGCTATTCTTATATCTGACAAAATAGACTTTAAACTAAAAACCATAAAAAGAGACAATGAGGGACACTACTTAATGATAAAAGGACTGATCCATCAAGAAGACATAACAATCATAAATATGTACGCACCCAATGTTGGAGCAGCCAGATTTATAAAACAAACTCTATTAGACCTAAAGAAGGAAATAGACACTAATACCATAATAGCAGGGGACCTGAACACTCCACTGTCAATATTAGACAGATCATCTAGGCAAAGAATCAGTAGAGAAACACAAGATCTAAACAAGACTCTAGACCAATTGGAATTGGCAGCAATCTACAGAACATTCCACCCAACAACCTCAGAATATTCATTCTTCTCATCAGCACATGGATCATTCTCCAGGATAGATCACATATTAGGTCACAAATCAAGTCTCAATAAATTCAAAAAAATTGGAATTATCCCATGTATCTTCTCAGACCACAATGGATTAAAACTAGAAATTAATAACAAACGAAACTCTGGAAACTATACAAACACATGGAAATTAAACAGCATTCTACTTAATGACATATGGGTCCAAGAAGAATTCAAGCAGGAAATCAAAAAGTTTATTGAAACTAATGAAAACAATGATACATCATACCAAAACCTGTGGGATACTGCAAAAGCAGTATTGAGGGGAAAATTTATTGCATTAAATGCTCACTTCAGAAGAATGGAAAGATGGCAAGTGAACAACCTAACACTTCACCTTAAAGAACTAGAAAAACAAGAACAATCCAATCCTAAAGTTAGCAGACGGAAAGAAATCATTAAGATCAGAGCAGAACTGAATGAAATTGAAAACCAAAAAACAATTCAAAAGATCAACGAATCAAAAAGTTGGTTTTTTGAAAAGATAAATAAAATTGACAAACCATTAGCATGGCTAACAAAAAAAAGAAGAGAGAAGACTCAAATAACAAAAATTAGAAATGAAAAAGGCGATATTACAACTGATTCATCTGAAATACAAGGAATCATTCGAGACTACTATAAACAACTATACGCCAACAAATTTGAAAATCTGGAGGAAATGGATAAATTTCTGGACACACACAAGCTCCCAAAACTGAACCGTGAAGACGCAGAAAATTTGAACAGACCAATAACAATAAAGGAGATTGAAGCTGTTATCAGAAGGCTCCCAACAAAGAAAAGCCCAGCACCAGATGGATTCACAGCAGAATTTTACCATACATTCAAAGAGGAATTGACACCGATTCTTTACAAACTATTCCAAAAGATTGAAATGGACGCAAATCTCCCAAACTCATTCTATGAAGCAAACATCATCCTGATACCAAAACCAGGTAAAGATATAACCAAAAAAGAAAACTACAGGCCGATATCCTTGATGAATATAGATGCAAAAATCCTCACTAAATTACTAGCAAACAGAATACAGCAACACATACGAAAAATTATTCATCACGATCAAGTGGGATTCATCCCAGGGACGCAAGGTTGGTTCAACATACGCAAATCAATAAATGTGATACACCATATTAATAAACTCAAACACAAGGACCATATGATCATCTCTATAGATGCTGAAAAAGCATTTGATAAAGTTCAGCACTCATTCATGACAAAGACCCTCTATAAGTTAGGTATAGAGGGAAAGTATCTCAACATAATTAAAGCCATATATGCCAAACCCACTGCCAATATCATCCTGAATGGGGAAAAGCTGAAAGCTTTTCCTTTAAGAACAGGCACTAGACAAGGATGCCCACTCTCACCACTCCTATTCAACATAGTGTTGGAAGTACTAGCCAGAGCAATCAGAGAAGAGAAGGAAATAAAGGGCATCCAGATTGGAAAAGATGAAGTCAAACTGTCCCTGTTTGCAGATGACATGATCCTATATATCGAACAGCCTAAAACCTCTACAAAAAAAACTGTTGGAATTGATAAATGATTTCAGCACAGTAGCAGGATACAAAATCAACACACAAAAATCAGTAGCATTTCTTTTCTCCAATAGTGAACATGCAGAAGGAGAGAACACATGCTTTAAAAACAACATAAGACCCCCATTTATTTTGATAGTCTGCAAAGGAGCTGACCCTTTCTAGAATGAAGAACAAGAAAATGTGTATTTAATTATTCTTTAAATGCCTCTATTATTTTAACCTATGACCTACAATTAAATAAAAAGTTAATATATTGAAAAATAAAAGTTTCTTCAGCACAGTAAAGTAGGTCAAATTATACCTACTGTACAATATATTTTATATTATGATGCTGTTATTTTAACTGTGTCAAGGGATCTAACTGTAGTACCTAGGCTTCAAGATAGACAAAAATTAATTTTCACTGGCATTGTACTTGATTCAGGCATGTTCATCTGGGAGAGAACAAGTAGAAATTTAAGAAAATTTAGAAACTGGGGCATAAGAGACCTCTTGAGCTATGAGTGTCAAAGCTCTGTTAAGCATTTTATCATCTTTCAGTGTGAGTTTATCAATATATTATAAATCAAGGAAAAGAAAGTAAAAAATCATATTTATTTTAAAAAACAGAGAATCAAAGAGCACTAAAAATGCTTCTGACAAATTATTAACCAGAATTATTATATTACAAATTTTTCATAATTTTTTTTATATTTGTTATTTCTGTGAGACCTTCATTTCCTGATATATAATTTACTCTATGTATACTTATATTTCCTTTGTTTTATTTAAATGAAAATGCATTTACAAAAACCATCATTACCTTTAAAAGAACACATATTATTTGTTGATACTATCTAAATTATTTGACATTAATTTTAATCAACCCTCTATGATGGCAGTGCCCAGATTATATACATCCATTTACTCATTAGGCCAACATATATTAAGAAACAACAATATGCCATGCACTGTAATCAGCAAAGGGACACAGTCACAAATATGATTATCTGCCTCATCAAGAGCTTTGCAAACTAATGGAGAGAAATCTTTCAGACTGGATGTATCTACCACACAATATTATCTGACCATTTAGACCCCCTCAAATGTTATTCTCTTGAGTATAACAATGCTATAATTATTTGGAGAACTTATAAAAAGTGATAATTTTTTAACTACTATATAATAACTTAGATTTTGTTTAATTAAGAATAACTGGCTTAGAGCTAAGGGCAGCCCCCATGGACAGACAGCAAGAGGGTGGGGCACCATCACATGGGCAGCCAACTGATACCATAGACACTGCCACTACACAGGTTGTCCACAACACCCACTGCCCAGCCACCACTGCTGTGGTGGCCTTCCGCCACTGCCATTTCAAGGGTGGCCCACCACCATAGCAGCAACCACAACTGCTACAGCAGCTACCGCCACTGTGTAGGCAGTCCACCAACCACTCTACTGCATTGACAAAAGGAGGATCACCCAGTGGAGCCTGAAGAAAGAGGTGAGCAAGCACAGATCCAGGACCTAGTGGCCCAACCCATAGGGTGAATTATTCTGATCTCCACAGTAGCACACCTGGAGTGCAAGATACATGCTCAGACCGTGTGATTGCCTTGACCTGGGGAGAGACACACATGGAGCCCCCAGAGAGTGCAGAAACTCTAGTACACAAAATTTACAGAAAGATTAATACCTTAAAAGAGAATGTAGCAGAACTACTGGAACTGAAGAATTCATTCAATGAAATAAAAAGCACAAGAGAGAAATGAAGCAGCAGGCTAGAAGAAGCAGAAAAAAAGAATTTCTGATCTTGAAGACAATCTTTTTGAAATAATCCAGGTAGACAGACGAAAGAAAGAAAGAAAGAAAGAAAGAAAGAAAGAAAGAAAGAAAGAAAGAAAGAAAGAAAGAAAGAAAGAAAGAAAGAAAGAAAGAAAGAAAGAAAGAAAGAAAGAAAGAAAGAAAGAAAGAAAGAAAGAAAGAAAGAAAGAAAGAAAGAAAGAAAGAAAGAAAGAAAGAAAGAAAGAAAGAAAGAAAGAAAGAAAGAAAGAAAGAAAGAAAGAAAGAAGAAATTTTAAAAAATGAAGAATGTCTAAGAGAGCTAGCAGACAACCCTAAGCACACAAATATCTGAACCATGGGTGTTCCAGAAAAGAAAGAGAAAGGTAAAAGACATTAAAAACATATTCAACAAGTAATAGTAGAAAATTTCCCAGGTATAAGAAGAGACATGAACGTTCAGATCCAGGAGGCTCAAACATCCCCAATCAGATTCAATTATAAAAGGTCTTCTCCGAGACACACTGTAGTCAAACTGACAAAACTCAAGTACAAACAGAGAATCCTAAAAATAGCAAGGAAAAGTGTCAAGCCACTTAAAGGCTAGTCCCCATCAGACTAAAAAGACTTCTCAACAGAAAATCTACAGGACAGAAGATAATAAATGTTATATTCAGAATGCTAAAAAACAAGCAAACAAACAAACAAAAACCTTACAACCAAGAATACTATAACCAGAAATACTGTCCTTCAAAAATGTAGGAGAATTAGTATAATTCCCAGACCAACAAATGTTTCAGGAGTTCAACACCGCATGACCATATGACCATCCCCACAAGAAATCCTCAAGGGAGTCCTGCATTTGGAATCCAAAAATGATAATCACTACCATGAACACAAAATAAATAACAAAACTCACTCGTAGAACAAAAATCCAAATGAGAAAGAATAAAAAACTATATCTTACCACCTCAGAAAACCAACAAACAACAAAGAAAAACAATAAAAAGGAAAAAAAAGGAGCAAAAGATATTTAAAATATCCATATGAAAATTAATAAAAGGCCAGAAATAAGACAATACCTTTCAATAACAACCCTAAATACAAATGAATTAAATTCCTCACTCAAAAGACACAGATGGACTGATTGGATTAAAAAGCTAGATCCAACTATAAGCTGTCTGCAAGAGACTTGGCCTCATCTGCAAAGACACACACAAATAGTCAAGGGATGAAAAAAGATATGCAACATAAGTGGGAACCAAAAATGAGCAGGAGTAACTATTCCTCTATCAGATAAAATACAGTTTAAACAACAACAACAACAAAATATATAAAAAGAGACAAAGAAGGCCATTATATAATGATAAAGGGATCTATCCAGCAAGAAGACATGACAATCATAACTGTAATATGCACCCAATACTGGAGCACCCAGATACATACAGGTAACTTTGCTAGACCTGAGAAAAGAGACAGACCCAAATGTGATAACAGTTGGGGACCTGAAAAACCTCTCTCAAATTTGGACAAATATTCTAGGCAACAAATCAACAGATAAGCATAGGGTTTAAACTATACTTTAGACCAATTGGACTTGGCAGATATCAACAGAACCTTTTATCCAACAACTAAAGAATATATTGTCTTCTCATCAGCACATGAAACATTCGCAAGGATAGATTACATATTAAGTCACAAATTAAGACTCAACAACTTTAAAAATATTGAAATCATTTCAAGTAGCTTTTCATAACACATGGATTAAAACTAGAAATCAATAACAAGTGAAATTCTGGAAACTCTACAAACACATGGGAATTAAGCAACATTCTCCTAAACAACAAATAGTCCAAGGATAAATTAAACAGGAAATCAAAAAATTTCTTGAAACTAACAAAAATAGAGACACATCGTACCAGAACTTGTAGGATACTGAAAAAAACATTACTAAGAGGGAAGTTTATTGCAAGAATAGAAAGATTTCAAAAAAACAACCTAATGCTCTACCTCAAAGAAATAGAGAAACAAGAACTGGAATCCAATCCCAAAATAAGTAGAAAGAAATAAATAAGATTAGAGCAGAACTAAATGAAATAGAAACCTAAAATACGATACAAAAGATCAATGAAACAAAAAGTTGTTTTTTTGAGAAGATAAACAAAATAGACAAACAGCTACATTATCGAAAATAAAAAGAAGAGAGAAGATCCAAATTACAAAACTCAGAAATGAAAAGACACATTACAACTGATACCACAGAAATACAAAAAACAATTAGAGACTATTAAAAACAACTATACACCAACAAATTTGAAAACCTGGAGGAAATGGATAAATTTCCAGACACATACGCACTACCAAGACTGAACCAGGAAGAAATAGAAAATGTGAACAGACCAATAGCAAGCAACAGGATTGAAGCAATTATCAGCAGTCTCCAAACAAAGAAAAGCCCAGGACCAGATAACTTGCCTGCTGAATTCTACCATATCTTTAAAGTGGAATTAATACCACTTCTCCTCAAACTATTCCAAAAAATTGAAACAGAGACCATTCTCTCAAACTCATTCTATGAGGCCAGCATCACCCTGACTCCAAAACCAGAAAATATGCAACAAAAAAGAAAACTACAAGCCAATATCTCCAATGAACATAGACATAAAAATCATCAGCAAAATATTAGCAAACAGAATACAGCAACATATGAAAAAAAAAATGTTCACCGTGATCAAATGGGATTCATCCAGAGATGCAAAGGTGTTTCACCATAGGCCAGTCAATAAACGTGATATGCCACATCAAAAAAAAAAAAATCAGACAAAAACGATATGAATATCTCAAGACACAGAAAAAGCATTTGACAAAGTTAAATGTCCCTTCATGATAAAGACTCATCAAATTAGGTATAGAAATAAAGTTTTACAACACAATAAAAGTCATATATGACAAATCAGAGCCAATCTCATCCTGAATGGAGAAAAGTTTTCAGGAGCAAGACAAGGATCTGCACTCTCACCACTCCTATTTTACACAGTATTGGAAGTACCAGCCAGAGAAATAAGGCAAGAGAAAGAAGTAAAGGGCATCCATACTGGAAAAGATCAAGTTAAACTGTCTTTACTTGCATATAACATGATCCTACATAGAGAGAAACTTAAAGACTACAAAAAACTCTTAGAGCAGATAAACAATTTCAGCAAGGTTGCAGGAACAAAACCAACAGGCAAAAATCAGTAGCGTACTCCAATAATGAATTAGCAGAAAAGGGGACCAGGAAAGCAAGGCCATTTACAATAGTCACCAAAAACAATAAAATACCTAGGAATCAATTTATCCAGGGAGGTGAAAGATCTCTAAAAGTCACTGATAAAGAAATTGAAGAGGACAAAAAAAGATGGAAAGATATTTCATGCTCTTGGATTGGAAGAATTAACATTGTGAAAATAACCATACTTCCCAAAGCATCTACAGATTCAATGAAATCCCCATGAAAATACCAATGACTTTCTTCTCAGAAATAGAAAAAACAATCCTGACATACATATGGAGCAACAAAACTCTGAATGGCCAAAGCAACCTTGAGCAAAACATAAAAATAAAAAGTAAAGCTGAAGGCATAACACTACCTGACTTCAAATTATACTACAAAGCTATAGTACCAAAACAACATTGTATTGGCAGAGAAATAGACACGTGGAACAATGGAACAGAATAGAGAACCAAGAAATCAACCCATGTACTTATAGCCAACTGATTTTTGACCAAGGAAGAAAGAACACACATTGAGGAAAAACGGTCTCTTCAATAAATGATGCTCGGAAATCTGGACATCCATATCCAGAAGAATGAAACTGGACCCCTTCCTCTCACCATATACCAAAATCAACTCAAAATGGATTAAATACATAAATACATAAGACTTGAAATTATAAAACTCCTGAAAGAAAACATAGGGGAAACACTTCAGGAAGTTGGATAAGCCAGAGACTATGAATAAGACCCCAAAAGCACAGGCAACCAAAGAAAAAATAAACAAATGGTATTATAACAAACTAAAAACTTCTGCACAGCAAAAGAAACAATCAACAGAGTGAAAAGACAACCTACCAAATGGGAGAATATATTCACAACTATGCACCCAATAAGGGATTAATATCCAGATTATAAAAGGAACTCAAACAACTTGACAGTAAAAAAATAAAATAAAATAAAAAAATAAGTAAAATTGGGCAAAGGACCTGAAAAGTCATTTCTCAAAGGAAGACATACCAATGGCCAGCAGACACATGAAAAAATGCTCAACATCACTAATCATCAGGAAAATGCAAATCAAAACCACATTGAGATATCATCTGACCCCAGTTAGACTGGCTGTTATCTAAAAGACAGAGAATCACAAATGCTAGTGACAATGCAGAGAAAGGGGAACACTTCCACGCTGTGGGTGGGACTGTCAATTATTGTAGACACTATGGAAAACAGTTTGGAGTTTCCTCAAACTACAGATAGAACTGCCAGATGATCCAGCTATCCCACTGCTACGTATATACCCAAAAGAATGGAAATCATCATGTCAAAGGGATACCTGCACTCCCATCACAGCTCTGTTACAATATCCAGGAGTTGGAACTAACCTAAATATCCATCGATGGACAACAGTATAAAGAAAATATAGATATATATACACAACGAAATAATACTCTGCCATAAAAAATAAGGAAATTATGTAATTCACAGCAACATGGATGAACTTAGAGAAAACTATGTTAAGTGAAATAAGCCAGGCACAGAAAGAGAAATACTGCATGTTCTCACCCCTAAGTGGGAAGTAGAAAAAGAGGGGGTGAGAGGGGGGAGAGAGAGAGAGAGAGAGAGAGAGAGAGAGAGAGAAATACCAAGAAACAATCACAATAATTCATTGATCTTTCAAATCAAGAGAACAGAACTGAGGCCACCAGAGGTGTGGAAGGGGGAGTTAGAGGGGAGATTGGCAAAAATTGGCAAAGTGCCACAAAAATTGATTACATTATATAATGTTGAATATACTAATTATCCTGATTTGAGAATCACATATTGCACACATGATAATTGATATTCAATACTGTACCCTATAGATATGTACAATCAATTATGTTTAAGAAAAAAAAAAAACTGGCCTATGTAGTAAATCTATATAGCATAAACATGAAAGAAATGAGCCTAGACTGAGACTGGCCCAAAACTGAGTAACACATATTAAGTGAGACCACTTATTGGTGGATACTGCTCAAAGGTAGCTGTGCTTTTAGGTAAAAATGAGGGCAACTAAAGGGGTTATTAGTACTTTAATTAAAATATTTTTGAGTCAGGTGTCTGATTTTTTAAAGCAGTATTGTTTTATTGAATTGTTTTATTGTTTTTATTGTAGAATTTTGAATATTTTCTTATCCAGAAGTTTGATAAAATTACTATCACTTTAAATATTGAGCTATGCAGTAAAATTACTCTTGAATAGGTATAAATATACTGCTCTTATATAGCTTTTTCTGCTCCTTTCTCTGTACTCTGAGCCACAAAATACATATAATTAACAAGCAAGCCTGCTACACCCTGCAGACACTGCTTTTCCTTGTCCAGGTGGATCTCAGAAATCAGACCCAGATGAGTAAGTTGCTCCATTTCCATTCCTCCCTATTGCATTATTCTAATGCCAGGCTCATTCTCTTCCTGGTCTTGTCTCCTGGACTTTTCAGTACCCTGAAGGCTCTAGTACTGCTACAGTGTTAAGCTTCCACCTCATCTCTCGCCATCATTGCTGCTCGTGCCGGGTTTAGAACCATCTCTCTCCACCAGCTCAACAAAACAGTGATGCTTTCCTGGTTCAAGCCAGTGATTTATATTGATACAGGCAAACATGAGACACTGAAGTCCCACTCTTCATGTAATACCTTAGTTTTGCTTTTGAACCCAAAGGAAGCTATGTTGATACATCTCCTTGTAAGAAAGTCAGGTTTGTCATTAGCAGATCAGGAATACATTCAGAGTATTATGTAATCCAAAATATTAATCATAAAGTTACTTATGAGGCATTTTAAAGACCACCTCAAACCAGTATTTGAATTTTCTCTTATTTTGCCAGCATCCCCTCTTTTTTTTCCTTTATCCCCATATTATCTCCATTTCTCCTACTCTCAATATTCCTCCTATAGTCCTAGATATAACTTGGTGCTTCAATCAGCTCCTCCAGTTTCCAGTTTCCTTCATGGTCCATCTTTGTAAACAATTATCAACTTTCTAATTTCAATGCTAAATAAGACCCTTTCAAATCTTCAGAGAGGAAGAGATAAAACAAAATTTCCCCTTTACTAATTTCAGCTGCCTCTCATGCCATAATGCTGTTGATTTGTTATGCTAACAAAGTTTCCCTTTCTTTACCCAGTCTAACCAGGAATAGGAGAAAAAAGAAATGAAAGAGAAGTAAAGTGCCACCCTGCCATATCTGTAAGCATGAATTCAGATGAAATGTTTTTTAAAATGTCATTTATTTAATAATCGCAATGCCCTATGCAAATTTTCAGAATGAAAAGTGTAAGGTCATTTTTTCCCTAATTTTATCCACGCACCAATTTGGAGAGCCAGTTATGAAATAACAGATGGTAAAATCAGACTAATCATTTAAGCATTGATATGAGGAGGATAATTTACTTGGATTAACTATTAAAAATCATCAGCAAACAGAGGGAGTTTTACTCTTACTCAGTAGTACTGTCAATCACACATTTGCTCTGCTTTCCATAAAAGCAAAGTAACAGAATTGTGAACAGCTCCGTAGAAGATAAAGAACAATGTTATAAATAACATGTAACATGTGTATTATGGAATTTGTGAAGGAATTGTGGTCAGATCGTGAGGAATCTTGAAGAGCAGTTTATAGTCAAGTAGTGGGAGGAACAAGGAGGACTAGCACATACAGTGAAGGGAGGACGAAGGTAGAGAGACAGGAGCAACAAAAATAACAGTGAAGTGCACGATTGTATTTGAAAAGGTGTTAGTGTTTATCTCAATGCTTCATCCCTAAACATATGCAAAGATATATGAGCAATAATCCCTAACAACAATATGAAACTTGATGATGTATTTTATATTTGTTCAAAACAAATACATTTATTATAAAATGTTTTGAAGATAAAAAATACTCTGCATATCATAGAGGTACTATTATTATATGATTTGAAAATTCACCTAATAGAAGCTAGGAAATACAGTACCTGGTTTTATTTCATGCTCTATCATGCATTCTTTTATTCCTTTAGAATCTATTTTCCAAAATATATATTTTAGAACTTCAAAAGGTTATGCAAATACAGTTTGAGAATTACTTGTGGAAACTCAAGGAGAAACTGGTGTCTTTCTATTTGAATTTGAGATTTCTAAAAGAAATGTGGCAAAGTAAATTCTGAGAACACTTTTTTTTCCTACATCCATAAGGTAGTTGGAAGACCTTCAGGAGCAAGATAAAGGAGCATATGCAGGATAGTTTTTCTACTTATGTGCACAATAATTAAGCTATGGTAAGAGAGAACATGTAGAATTATAAAGTGTGTTCAATTTTATTAACCAATTGAATACTCCAGTTGGCCAGAAAGCTTAATTTGGTCCCCATTATTACCTTCAAGAATATGCTCATGAAACAATAAACATCTGCATTTTTCAAACAATACAGAGAAGGAAAAGGAAAAGGTCCCACTACTTTGAAAATAAAAGGCACTGAATACTGAGAGTAACTCTTACTTTTCGAAATTCAGTAAAACCAAAATAAAAATTAAGTTAAGTTAGGGGATCGACAACACCACAAAATCAGGCTGTATGTGTATGTGGCCAATCCAGAAGGCAGTGTCTTTGGCAGGTAGATGGGGAATCAGCTATATTATGGTCATTTACAAAATAAGAGCAAGAAGAGCTATTCCACAGAATCCCAAAAGTGAAATATCTAAGGCTGTGGCTAAAATAAAAATGCTTATTCAAATATCAGTCAAAGGCAGAAATTTTGCTTCAGACTGATAGATGATGAATTCTAGTGCACATTTGTGATGGGTCTTAGCTGGCAGCATCTTAAGACATTGTTTGGTTCTGCCAGTGACCTGCAAAGATGGCAACCACAGGTACAACTCAATTTTCAGGCTAGTATCTATAATTCCTTCCAATGGGAAAACAAATCAATTCTCTTTAAACACTAAGTTTTGGGGCTGGCCAGTTGATTAGATGGTTAGACTAAAAACCTAAGTTGTTTATTATATTCTAGGTGATCTTGACTCTTCTAAATCTTAATCACTAGTCTCATAACTCAGTTATGTTTTCCTGAATTCCTTTAGTTTAAACCCTTCTACAAAAATAATTACTTCAAATCTAATATCAGTAAACAGAGCAATAACAAAAAAACATTTCTGTGTTTTTCCAGGCCAATAAAATTCATAGTGAGCTAGATGGTATTACGATTACAAGTTCAATGTATGCAGTTGGTTTTTCCATTTGAATTGACCAGACGATCCTAAAATTCACATGGATAAACAAGGGATGCAGAATTGTCAAACAATCTTGGACAAGAACAAAGCTGGAGGACTCAGATCATTGATTTCAAAATTTACTGTATAGCTATAGTAATCAAGGCACTGTAATAAACATAGATCAATAGAATATAATTGATTATTTATTGTCAATGAATTTTTAACAAAGCTGTCAAGAAAATTCAATGGGAAAAGAATAGCCTTTTCAAAAAAATGGTGCCAGGAAGACTGCATATCTTCTAAAAGAATAATGTTGAACATCTTCCTCATACCACACACAAAGACTCAAAATGAATCATAAACTTTATTGTAAGTACTAGAACTGTAAGACCTGTAGAAGAAAATTTATAATGTTTTTATTGCCTATTGGGTTAGCAAAGCCTTAATAGAAATAACACCAAAAGCACAAATGAAAGAAAAAATAGATAAATTGGACTTCATCAAAATTAAAAACTGTTGTGCTTCAAGGACATTTTTAAGATACTGTCTAATAAAAAGACAACTCATAAAATGAAGAAAATATTTGCAAATCATCTATCTGATGAGAATCTAATATCTATAACATATAAAGACCTCTTACAACTCAATAATAAAAAAGTAAATAATCTAATTTTGTTTCATTAGGTGAAATAGACTAAGTGAGAAAGCAGGAAAGGGCAAAATGTTTAAATTTGGATTTGAAGTTATCACAGTTACTGTTGATGATAAGGTGCAGGGTGTATCTAGTAAGTGGGTGAAGAATGAAGAATGGAGTAAAAGTTTGTTAATTCTTGGAAGGTAAAGAATCAAGATACCTAGGGATTCATCCATTTGGGTAGTCAAGACACAAGGATTTGGGTGGGGAAGAATGCGGTGAAACAGGAGTCAAATTGTTCAGTGAATAACTGGGAGTGACTGGGAGGTTACTTGGTGGAAGCAACACAAAAATTTCAAGGGAATTTGGAAGAAGATGAGGCACTAGCAATAGATAGCAACATCATAGAAAAGTTAAGAACTTTAGTTTAAATCACTGCTTTGTCATTATTTGATTGTGTAGTTTATGCTAAGTTATTTAATGCCACTAAAACTCCATTTCTCCATCTGTAAAACTTAGAAAATAACACTAAACTTCATAAAGTTATAGTGGCAATTAAATGAAAAAATAAATATGGCAGATACGAGATTCTTAATACGTTAGCTACTTATTGATTAATATGTGATGAAAATATTGCTCTAAATCATTTTTGCAATAGACATCCCTGAAACTAGCTTAGGCAGAAAGGAAAATTAATTGAAAGACTCTGAGTATTGGACATCATTTTTTGCCTGAAAAGCCTCTGAACTGAATTTTTATATTTGGGAATCTGCTACAGTGTGACTCTTGGTGGGAGGTGAAACTCACCTCTGGCGTTAGAAATCTGAAGGCAAACATTTGGTTATCTGAAGTCTTGGTAGCCAGTGTGCATATACATGTCCCGCACTGGACAATCAGACACTCGCATCTGGGACTTTAATCTGGAATAATTAAGGCAAAGAAATAGACAGTTGGAAATTCATTCCAGTGGCAACAGCAGTGACATCAGGTGGTAGAAATATTAGAAATGGTATCTAATGTCTAGATTCACCTTCATCAATTTCTATGGTTTAGTTAGACTTCTCTTGATATTCTTCCCATTTCAAGCCTGGTTTCCTAAAACAAGGAATTTGAATGCTAGTGAGTCTGTCTCTTTCAAATATCTGCTTCACTCTCTTGGCTTCCTTCTCTCACACTGATTGTACATGGCAGGAAATACAATCAGCATCAATGTTCGCTCCTCATATCTCAAGTTTGTCACAGGGGAGGGTTTAACATTTTCTTTCTTTGGTTACAAGTACAAAACTGGGGAAAGATTGTAATTGTACTAGTTTGTGGCAATGTCTATTCCTTGAACAATTAACTGTGGCCATAGTGATAAAGAAATACAATTGACCTATATCATACCATGTACTATATCCCAGATCAACCAACCCAAAGCCAAGGATGTAGAATCCCTCTGAAAGAAAGATAGAGTTCTACTCGAATAAACATATTTAGGATAGGGAAAGAGGCATTTTCTAGAAGAAGACAAGAATAGAACTTTTTCAAAAGAAGAGAAAACAACTATGAGATAGAAGAATTAGAAGCTTCCAGTACAATTTATGAAGGTATGTAGTGGCAAGATAGTAACATATCAGAGATATTACTTCCTAAATAGGGGAGAACAACTAAAGAATTTTTAGCATAAATGTATATATTCCATACAGTGTTTGGTAATATCATATGATGACAAACTATCAAATAAATGATAGAAAAGGAGAGACTGAGGAAAGGATATTAGGAAGGAAGTTATTTTGACGGTTCAGATATGAGGGCCGAACTAAGGTAAGGTCCATAAAAATATAAAGAAAAGAATAACTTAAAGAGTTATTTTGAAAAAAGAATCAATAAAACTTGAGACATGATTGATTCCAGTTGATGAAGTTGATTTCAAAGCTGGCATCAAATATAGTTGTAATATACACTGAAAAAAACTTCTAATAGAAATAGGAAATTTGTGTGTGTTTGGGAGTTCCATCTGTTGGATGTGTGGTAGGCAAATGAAAAATCCTCTTAATGGATTTCTCAAGAGTTTTTACTATACTAATACAAAGGTTTTTCTTCATATACATTAATATTTGTTTATACTTCTTCAAAAATACATTAAGTTAAAATATCAATGAATGAGTAAATATATAATTATATGACAACATTTCTATTTTACTGAGAGGCTTTCCTATGATACATCAAGTGAATGAAACCCGTAATTTGGGAAATGCTGTCTAATTTGACAAAAATATATTTGAAAAAGAACTCATTCTTCTAGTGAGCAAGCTGCTACCTAAAAGCAAATTAGGCACTTTTACACATTGCATCAAACAATAAGTTAAGGCCATGGGAGTAATGCAAAGCTTCTGATACCAAATGTATTCTCACATTCTGTATGAATTGATTCAGCTTTCAAAAGCATCTGACACCTTGAAAATAGTCTATTTACTGCAAAAATCAGGTTCTGATTATAACTCCATGCTTTTGACCTTCTATTTTTGATAACTTCTTGATATTCTTATTAGCACTGGTTAGAAATTTGAGCTATCTGGGGAAAACTTTACCTTTTCCTGTTGCAACACATAGATACAGACATTACCTAATTTTTTTCTTTTTAGGGAAATATATCTAAAATAACTTCATGCAAGAACTCAAATGAAAGATTCTGGCTTAACACATAATGGCTTTGTAATTATCTGTTTTTATTTAGAATCATTTAACGCAAACACATTTGTCATATCTGTTGGTAGTGTCTCCAGTGATCTAGACTCAGTGATTTACTTTCAATTAATAGTGTATAAAAAGAAAAATAGTAACTATATGGTGGAGAAACATAGCAAACACTATTTAACTTAGCCAAGTTAAACACTACCAGTAATAAGTTATATATAATTTGATGAGAAGGCACTTCACCTCAGTGGCACTCTTCCCCATATTTTATAATCTCAGCCTAATCATGAGACAACATCTAATCCAAATTGAAATACATGCTTCAAAATACTTGATCAGTACCCTTCAAAAGTGCCAAGGTCATGACAAACAAGTAAAAACTAAAAAAGTCACCAACTAGAAAAAACTAAGGAGATGTGAGGACTAAATATACCATGCTATTCTGGGTTAGAACCTGGAACAGGACGTGTGTAGAAAACCTTGTGAAATTTCAATAAATCCTGTAGATTAGTTAACAGTATTTTAACAATGTTAATTTCTTAGTTTTGATAAATATGCAAAGATTTTATAAGATAATAGCTTTGGGGGAACCTGGGTGAAAGATGTATGGAAATTATCTTTACTATCTTAGCATTCTTCTGCAAATCTAAAATTATTTTTAAATAAAAAGTTTTTAAAAATAGAATAATTTAATTTTTTTTTATATCCTCTTCACTGTAGGATAAATGTGTCCCCAAAGTTTCATGTATTAGAAACTTAATCCCCACTGTAACCATGTTAACAGGGTGGGAAATCCTATTCTGGTAACTGAAAGATGGGACCTTTTAGAGGTGATTAAATTGTGAGGACTGTAACCTTGTGAATAGATTAATCCATCAATGGTTCAATGGGTGTAGTTCTGATGACTTTAAAAGAAGAGCAAGTGAGGTGGTTAGCTTTCTTGCTCAGCCCAATCACCACTTGATACCCGGCACTGCTGTAAAGAATCACCACCAAGAAGGCCTTTACCAGATGCACCCCTTAGACTGTGGAAACTATAATAAATTACCCAGTTTCAGGTACTCTGTTATAAGCAACAGAAAGACTAATAAAGAAAATTGGTACTGAGATGATACTGAAGATTAATAACAAATACTTGAAAATGTGGAAGTGGCTTTGGAACTGGATAATGGACAGAGGCTGGAAGAATTTGGAGGAGCAGGATTGAAAATGCCTAGATTCTGGTAAGGGCTTAGAGGACCAGAAGGCCAGAGAAAGTTTGGGTGGTCTTACAGATTGGTTAAATGGTGGGGACCAGAATGCTGATAGAAACATGGACAGTAAGGACCATTCTGAGAAGGTCTTACATGTAAACAAGAAGGAGCTTATTGGAAACTGGTGCAACAATCACCCTTGTTATGAACTGCCAAAGAGCTTGGCTGAACTGTGGCCATGCTGCAGAGCTTTATGGAATGCAGAACTTAAGGTCTTTGAACTAGAGTATATGGCAGAACAAATCTCTAAGCAGCAAAGCATTCAGGATGCTGTGTGGATACTTATAATAGCCTACATTGATTTATGGCAGTAAAGTCATGATGTAAAGCCCAAATTTATAATTGAAAGAGAAGCAAAGAGTAACAAATTGTTAAACTCTCAGCCTCACCATGTAAAGAGTGAAAGGTGTCTTTGGGAGAGGAAACTAAGTGCATAGTCCAGTGACCATTTGCTAAGGAGATTAGTACAGAAAAAAAGAATTGTCAACAAAATGGGGAGAAAAAAGGACCCTGAAGGTTGCCCCTCACATCACAGTCCTAGAGGCCTACTGAGAGCGAACGGTCTTAAGGAACAGGTCTGAGGTGCCCTCCACAGGCTCACTGCTTCTCCTCACACCCTGGCTGCTCCAAGTGTTCTGACTGCTCCAGCTGCCCCAGCTGCCTCAGCTGTAGGTAAATTGACCCCAAGGACTGCTGGGCCTGCTGCTTTGGAAGATGTAAGGCTGGAAACCTTGGTGGCATTCACGTGGTGTTAAGTCTGCATGCTTGCAGAATGCCAGAGCTATGCCAGAGCCTCCGTTGTGATTTCAAAATATGTATGGAAAAGCCTGGAAATCAAGGAAGGGATCTGTCACAGGGCTGGAGTCACTTATTTGCACCCTCACTAGAGCAATGCTGAGCGAAAATGTGGGGTCAGAATTGCAGCAGAGAACGCCACCAGAGCCATGCCTAGTGGAGTCATGGGAGTGGGACTGCCATGGAGACCCCATAACCATAGAGCTGCCAGCATGCAATGCCTGCCAGAAGAACTAAAGCATGGGCGGAGATCAGAAAAGCCAGAGGAGGGGGGCTGCTTGAGGACTTGCAAGCCTCACCCTGCACAGTGTGCAGAGGATGCCAGACATGGAGTCACGGTAGATAATTTGTCTGCTTTGAGATTTGATGCCTGCCCTGATGTGTTTCAGACTTGTCTGGGACCTGTTTCTCCATTCTTTTGGCTCATTTCTCGACTTTGGAATGAGAATCTCTGTCCCACCATTGTATCTTGGAAGTAGGTAACTTGTTTGATTTTACAGATGAGACTTTGGGCTTTTGAGCTGAAGCTAATAAGACATTGGGGATGGAATGAATGTATTCATCTGTGAGAAGAACACAAACTTTGGGGGCTAAGGTTGGAATGCTATAGGCTAAATGTGTCCCTCAAAGGTTCATGTATTGGAAATGCAATCCCCACTGTAACAGTGTTAAGAAGGTGGGAAATCTTATTCTGGTAATTGACAGGTGGGGCCTTTAAGAGGTGATTAGATTTTTAGGACTGTGCCCTTTGAATGGATTGATCCATTCGTGGAGTAATGGGTGTGTTTCTGATGGCTTTAAAAGGAGAGCAAGTAAGGAGGTCAGCTCTATCTTGCTAATCCCATTGGCCATGTAATACCCTGGTCACCACAGGCCCTGTACAGAGTTCCCAGCCAGAAGAGGGCCTTCACCATATGCACCCCCTGGATTATGGACTTCCTACCTCCAAACTGTAAGAAACATATTTCATTTCTTTATAAATTACCCAGTTTCAAGTATTCTGTTATAAGAAACAAAAACAATATACTATTTTTGTCAGATTTATGAATTAAAATGTGATTGTGTGCATAGCCTTTTCCAATACAATTTCTATTTTCCAAAATAAGTAATTACTTCTTTCTGGGCAGAAGTTCACATAATTAATCCACATGTAAGCATTTTAACAACATGCAGTTCTCAATGGGAAGTACACTTACATCTAGAGATGAAGAAACTGTGGGCAAGATTTTGAGAATTTCTCAAAGTCACAGTTAACAGGAGAGAGAGAACCAGAACCCGATTTCCTAGTTCACTGAATGTATTCTTTCCTACCATGTAATCTAATAAATAATTGAGTAACTGAATATTGCCCCATGTGTTTGTATTTGTCTATACTTGGTCTAGTTTGTTAAAATCCCAAAATTGGAACTTTTAACTTCGTATAACCCCTAGAGGATTGAAACATGTTATTGGGGCTGATAAGTATTAGAGTTTCAAAAACAATGTTGTGAGCTAGAGTTTATGATAGAATTTATTAACCTATCATTATTATCATGAATTGGATTCTTTTATACTCCAGTCACCATAATGAGCTCCTGAATAGATCCATCATCCTGTGTAAATTTGCTAATACATAAACTTAAATACAGCGAGAATTCTGACAGATCTCTAGTAGGTTCAACCTAGCCATTCACAATGATTACATTGTACTCCTATTAGATACTTTTTGAAAATAATACTTTCTGGGAACACAAATGAGAAAAAGAATTGGAGTTAGGATGGCTAAAATCCAAAAGACTCTGAACGATAAATGCTGGCGAGGCTGCGGAGAAAAAGGAACTCTCATACATTGTTGGTGGGACTGCAAAATGGTGCAGCCTCTATGGAAAATGGTATGGAGGTTCCTCAAACAATTGCAGATAGATCTACCATACGACCCAGCTATCCCACTGTTGGGAATATACCCAGAGCAATGGAAATCATCAAGTCGAAGGTATACCTGTTCCCCAATGTTTATCGCAGCACTCTTTACAATAGCCAAGAGTTGGAACCAGCCCAAATGCCCATCATCAGATGAGTGGATACGGAAAATGTGGTATATCTACACAGTGGAATACGACTCAGCTATAAAAACGAATGAAATACTGCCATTTGCAACACCATGGATGGACCTTGAGAGAATTATATTAAGTGAAACAAGTCAGGCACAGAAAGAGAAATACCACATGTTCTCACTTATTGGTGGGAGCTAAAAATTAATATATAAATTCACACACACACACACACACACAAACCGGGGGGTGGGGGGGAAGAAGATATAACAACCACAATTACTTGAAGTTGATACGACAAGCAAACAGAAAGGACATTGTTGGGGGGGAGTGGGGGAGGGAGAAGGGAGGGAAGTTTTGGTGATGGGGAGCAATAATCAGCCACAACGTATATCGACAAAATAAAATTAAAAAAAAAAAAGAAAAAGAAAAAGAATTGGTATTGTTGATAGCTATTGCAAGAAATTATGTATAAGATATCATACACTGATTAGTCAGTAAGAATAATCAGACATAATTTTAACTCATTGTTTAATGAAGGGACTTAGTATAGCAGACTGTTGATCACCTACACAATATCCATTCCTCTCTCTACCTTCCTGACACAGACTAGTTTTGTTTAGGTGTCTACCTCTCCCCCCTGAAACTTAAGGAAAGGTGTCCCCCTCCTCAGTTCTTTGGATAAATCCTGAGTCAAACTAGTTGTGGCAATTCTACCACCCACTAAGTTTTCTAAAGTCGAGAGGAAGAAACTGAAAATTTTGAATAGAGACCGAGAAATGAAAGCAGTAGTTTATAAATATTAATGAGGTAACACTTTGTTAACCTCTGAGACAGGAGGGGAGATCTACTGGAAAACTTATGAGAAAGCGATCCTTCTTATGAAGATACCAGAGAAGTTTCCTTTTCCTGATTACGTACAGTGGCATGTGTAGATGTGTTGCCTAGAACTGCTGCAACCATCTTGCCATCACCTGAGGTAAAAGACAAAGGAAGTAGCACCAGCTTTTGAATTAAAAGCCAACTTTCAATCAGAATTTACTATTACTTGCAGCCAAAGACATCTTAATTGAAGTACTTAACTCACTAAGGCAAAAATCAAATGTTGAACTTACTAATTGTCCTGTATTGCTTGCTTATAATGAGGTGAACCTATTTTTTATGTTGTATAAAAACTAACAACTAAATCAAGAATTAGGGCATTGTTTAGCCCTATATCCTTAACAAACAGAAATGAGAACAAAAACAATAACTTTGATGCATTTTTATAAAATTATCTAAATAATTGCTTCAAAGGATAACACAGGGGTCTATAAAAGACTTTCTGCCTTTGCTTAGGGTTGCTCTGAGGATTAAATATTGTGAGAAATACTCAGCACACAGCTTGGCATGTATTATTTGTACAATACATAATTTAGCTTATTTCTACCAATTCTTTGAATATTGATGCTATCATCAATTCTATTCATTTCACTTTCTTTAGAAGGAATATTCAGGTAAGATATATATCAAGCTATTGACAAAAAATGGTTAATTACATGATTCTTGATTATGCTGTTCTTATCAATACAAATACACTAAGCATTTTATACATTACAGCAACAATTGAAGAGTAAAGACGTTAATGAAATCTACCAATCAACATTCCTATACACCAAAGAGAATATCATAAAATGGTTAAATTTTTGTTCCTGAGCAAATGGAATTATTTGCATAAAAATTGTTATTGTTAACAGAAGTTGTATACTGAATTCTGTGTTCAATGATCTGAAAATAAGTTCTACACTCTGAATCGGATAAATTGATAGTTCCAATTATAGTCTGTCTTGAAAAGTATCTCTTTGGGTGGTAAGAAGATGCAAATTGCTGAAGAACATAAGAAGAACAATTTTTTTAACTTTATCAGTATGTATCTGCATATGTAGACTCCATTACATATAAATGAACCTTTAGTTTTCTGAATCTCGCGTTATATTTTAAAATTGCATACAATTTTTCCTCTTGGATAGAAAATATTACTGTGATCATAAGTTTAGTCCTTCAGGGAAGAATCCATAGATAGCAAAATGTCTCATATAGACATATGAGGTCGTTCATTGGGTCACTTGTTTTTCAATAAGCAGAAACTGTCACTAACTAATTTAGGCAAAATGGGAATTTATTACAAGCGTATGATGATTTCTTAGAATCAATGGGAAAATTAGAGACGAGGTCAGATATAGGCAGGAGCAAAGGTCTTGCTGGTGAGGATGTGGAGAAAGGGGTACCCTCCTACACTGTCGGTGGGACTGTAAATTGGTGCGTTCATTATGAAAAACAGTATGGGAGTTCCTCAAACAAGTACAGGTAGAAAAACCATAAGATTCAACGATTCCATAACTGGGTATACACCCAAAGGAATGGAAATCATCCTGTCAAAGGGACACCTGCACTACCATGTTTATCACAGCTCTATTTACAATAGCTAAGGGTTGGAACCAAACTAAATGTCCATCATCATATGACTGGTTAAGAAAAATGTGGTATATATACAGAATGTAACACTACTCTGGTTTAAAAAAGAATGAAATTCTGCCACTTGCAGCAGCATGGGTGAAGTTAGAGAAAAAGTTGAAGCTAAAAAAAAATAAACAAATTTTTAAAAAAGTAAAGAAAGATATAGCAATCACAATAATATGTTGAATTTCTAAAAGGAGAGAACAGAACTGACGCTTACCAGAAGTGGGAATGGGGTGTGGGATAAGGGCCACGAAAAACGATTACATTGTATAATGTTGAATATACTAATTATGCTGATTTGATCATCACATATAGCACACAAGTAATGATATTCAACTCTGTACCCTGCAGATATGTACAACCAACTATGTTGCAATTAAAAAAAAAAAAAAAGAAAGACAAATACCAACGAAGTAGAAACTACACAGTTAATCTATCTGCAAGAATGATTTTGCCAAGGAACCATTACTCACACAAACTCCAATTGTTTTTTCCATTCATATGCCTTTTTGAGAAAGTCAACATCAAGCATCAAATAAGTGCTGGGTATCATACAGCGTATTATTAAAAGCCACAGCCCTTGCTTTTAAAAAACAATCTAATGAGGAAGACCATTTCTGATGGAGAAAATACCTAGTGAGAAGTTTGACATCAGCATCAGTTAAATAGCAGCTGAAACTACTGTATCTACAATCTGGCACCAACTTGCCTGTCCAAATTTATCTCTTCCCGTTACTCTCTAAAGAAAACCTGCACACTAACTCTACTCCTCCATCAACATACTTTTTCCTTTAGTATTCTTTACTTTTAATTCTCCAGCTAGAATTCTCTCCCTTCTTTCTTTACATATTAAAGCTCTAACAATTTACAGCAGCTTAAATATAACCACTTCCACTAGGGAATCTGGTACACACAGTCTTAAACAACTTCCTTTCTTGAAAAGGTCTAATCTATATTTTATATGCCATGCTTTCAGCATTGATGTCATACTGATCTGCACCTTAATTATTCATTCTTTGCTTGTCTACTTATGCATTTCTCAACCAAATTGCACTCAATGGAAAGCAGGGGCAGTCCTGATTCTGTTTTTTTGTTTGTTTTTTAATTTCCTTCTCTCTGCTCTGCATCCCAATTCTCATCAACTTGCAGTATACACCCACAGTCCCAGCTATCCATTGCATGATATCACAGGGCTTTGCCATAAACTACTAGTCTTTTGTACAAATATAATATCCAATTCATAGTAACTGGTATTAATAAGGATGGGGACTATTCAGCCAATTACCTCTAAATGCCATAAAATATAACTATTTAAAGTTTCATTTTTCCTGGCTTTTTTTTAAACCCTCCTCCCAGCAATGAAATAGAGCTGAAGAAATGGTGCAAAACTGATTTCTCCTTTCTTTTCTATCAGATCCAGAGTTCTGATAATATAAGTATCCTTAAACAGCCCATAAACATCCAGTAGCATTGCCTTAAATGTCATGTTCTCTACTTTATAAATGCCCAGTTAACTTTCTGGTTTACATCTCCCAGCATGCTATTGTTCTAGTATCTTTACACATAAAACAAGCAATATGGTAATGTGAGTATTGCAACTATTTCTTATTTTACTGGTGTAGTATTTAGTTTGCCTCATGGAAACAAGCATGACAAAGTGAATATTTTAGACTAGCCAATTGGTATATTACTTATTCAATATCATTTTTTTCTCCCTCAGGTGATATTTAATTGCTGAGAAACTACAGTGTCAGGTTATTACTAGTACCTGGCATGTCTATAAGAGATTCACTGCTGAAAATTTCCTTTAATTTGTTATTGTTTTCATTTTCAATGTTTCATTAAAATAATCATCTGTTTTGAAAGTCAGTATAATAAGTATAATACAATTATCCATTCCTCTTTGTCCTTTGGATACATTTTATTGCTTAGAGGTTTGTGTTTTTATACTTATTTCTAAGAAATTCTGAAAATATAGATAAGTATTAATCTATTAAATTGTTGAGTATGCCTAAATCTTATATAATGTTCCTTTTTAGTATCTCAAATGAACTCCAAAATAAGCATAGTTTTCCTTTAGTTCACTTACTTATTTTGTTAATGGAATAAAAGCAGTTTACATTTTTGTATTCTTACATTTAACTTATTAACTCCAGGTAATGACTGTGTATATGTTCTATTGGAACATTTATTTTTATACTGCTTATTTCTTCTTTTTTAAAAATTTTGTTGGCTTAATTGTTAGTGTATACACACAGAGAAAAGGCTTACATACAAATTAGAATACATTCAGTAAGTTTCTACATATATATTTCTTTTCAAATTAAATCTCAAATGTGGAGCATAAGGAAAATGTGAACATATTCATGTAAAATATAAGTTAACCTTATCTTTTTCATCTTTAGAAAATCTTTTCATACACAAATCGTATGAATATTGGAAAGGATGCTTCATATGTATGCATATTTCTTAGTAAATGGATGCAGACTTCCTTATGCCCTTTTTCAGTAAATAATATTAATATGTTTAGAATTTCTCATTCTATATATTTTCTGTAAGTAACAAAATTTATGTACAGGATGTTAGGAAGCAGTTGACATTTGTTATAAAAATCTTTTTGTGTGATATACTGAGCTAATTTATAAACCCATGCAAAATAGAAGAACTAAGATATTTGAGTCTTTGGCATAAAGAGTAAGAGAATTTCTTCTGAGGTCATTTAGGTTCTCTGATATCAAAACTTAAATTTCTTTTCATAGCATGTATTTTATCTTGCTTCAATGGATTCCGAAGTAAACTGATGGACTTATAATCATTGCAATTGTTCAGTTTTTAATGGTACACATTGTAATCCAGTCAAGAAATAAGTTATAAAAAAATAGTTCTCAAATAATACAAGTGTCTCACTATCCAAAATAAAAGGAAAGAAAAAAACATTAGTAATAACAACAACAAAATATAGATACTACAGACTTCCAAGCAACAAGATTTGAAATTCTAATTAAATGTGCTGCTTTATTTAGCACATATATTGTAGGTCACTTTGCCTTTAAAAATATGTAACTCCCCAAAGAGTAAATTGTATATATAAATATAGAGTTAAAGAGGTTGAATTTGGACCCACTCCAGTAGGAAACTAGTTAACACCAGTAAACTACATCAGAAAACAATGTCAACACACACAATAAAGACATTTTTGATAGAAACAAACAAGATTACACTAACAACTTTCAAAAGAAATGTTTAAATGATCCTGTTTAATACTGTATGAATTATAAATTAAATCTACTTTATTATAAATATAAATATATTTATTATATAGCATATAAGTATAATTATAAATATACTTTAGTTGCTTACTTTTACTAAATATAGGAAATATTGCTATCCAAGAAACAATCAGACAGAAAATGGTTATTCTTATTCCAGGAATCTTGGAATAAGATGAATAAGTAAGCATCTTCATTTACTGATTGTTCATCTCACAATCCTATTAAAATTTAAAAGATGCTAGATAAATAAGAATAATGTCATAGCCTTTCTAGAAAGCTTCACCCCAAATATTTCTTAAATTATCATAAAATTATGAAGAATTTTAGAAGCTATAAAATAGATGAGATCATAGTGAGGGTGGAATAAAATAGAACTAGAGAATTAACAACTTCATTTATCAAGGAACAGAAGGTTGTAAATGTGTGTATTCCTTGAAAACCTAATAAGCCTATGGTTATTGATATTACTGGGTGGTAGAAGAAGGTCTAATGCAGGTGGCCAAATAACTAGAATATTGTTTAAAGGGTTAGGGAACAGAGATGTTGTATCTGGCATTTGCCCCCAACATAAAACAACAAATAAACATTTAAGCCATAGATTCATAAATTTCATATTGCATAGAGCTGAATGGAATGTGAACTGATAAACCTAGGCATTTACATGTTTACCTCTCCTTTTCTCTTGTTATCAAATTACTGGATCCAGGGTGTCTGAAATTAGAAGTATTACAACCATGTGACACTTCAACAATGGCTTCAGGAAGGTGCAGTTAACAACCAAAGGCAAATCAAAATAGTGAACATATTAGCATCTACCGTCACCATATAGACAGATTATATGGGGAAGGGGGGACCCTGAGATATAAGTTTTGAGTTCAAAGAAACTAAATTTACACTGGGACTTAAAAGCAAACCACTCCTACCACCACCAATAACAACAAAAAAGTTGTAGAATCCCAAAATACTAACTTACTTCCCCCTCCATATCTCTGCTAATTCTACCCAGATGACCAAGTCTCTCTTGTTTATCTCTAATTTCAAATATAGACAATACCACCTACTTGTGTAAGTTAATTTTGTTAAAAATAAATAAAATAATAATTAAAATCTGCACGACTCTGAATGGCATTTAAAATTGGTTAGTCATGCCTGACATACACCATTTCTTCCATTTTCTTTTATTCTAGCCCTAACAACATGCCCCATAGGAAACCAACCTTTATATTAAAATTTAGAATTGTACAACCTTATGTAGGAATAGAGTCTCTGTTATGGAAAGGTGAAGGGAGACATGATATTTCTCATCTGTATTAATGGAAAAATATTTTTCCACAGCCCATGAGAAAATACTTTGAGATATCCCAGCTAAAATATAACATGATTTTTGCATGAATCTTCTTTATATACACAGTGCAGATGTGTGTCTCCCTGCTCCCAATCTTCAAAAAGTTTATTAAAAATTTTTTCTAAGTCAGTTTGAAAAATAGAAAGTGCTCAAGTCATTCAAATATAAAATAAAATAGTTGAAAGGAGGTTAAAACACTGGTTTGAAGTTCTTTGACTATTTTTTAAAATTAAATGTTACAATGAGTATGTTAAAAGTGAATGTTCGTAAACAGTTTTAAATATTGAAAATTATTTAGTAAAAACAAGACAAAGAATATGCATTCTGTATACAAAGGGGCCATTATAGGAAGGCATATATTTAAGGCTGAGCAAAGGAACTTGACACAATAAATGGTCATGTAGTGAATATAGGTAAAAGAGAAAGTGATGCCTAAGTATCCAGCAGTGGAAAATAATGAGATATAGATAATGAGAAAGAGCCAGTGGAGCAAAAGGAATGACCTTGGAAGATCAATAAAACAGTATTTTAAGATATTAGTAGTACTAGACTGAGAAGAGAGCTAAAAGTTCCTATTTTTAATTACATCATGTCTTTGTTGCCATTTCCTACCTTAAAATATAACTTTTAGTATTCTAGTGCACTTTTTTCCTAAAATAAGCACCATTTGTGCCATACAAAACACTGATTTGAAGAAATATCATTTGAATAATTATTTTAAGTTAAGCATTTTTAAGCAGAAATAATAATATTTACCCTGGCATTCTAATTCTATATACCTCAAAATTACATGTAGGTATTTATTGAACAAATATTAGCCTTTATTAATGATGTTAATAATACTTTATAATGTGCTTCTTTCTTTTCTGAGCAGGAACATTAATTTTGCTAAAGAATAGCAGTGCTATGTGTACACTCATTACTTTAGTAACCTTAGAGAACAGGTTAACAAGGTTATGATTAAACTGCTTTTGAAATAAATGGTCATTTTCATATGAGGCAGTGATTGTTAGAGAAATTACTGTAGAATCTAAAAGCCCAAGGAATAAATAATCATGAAAAAAGAGAAAAAAAAATGTGACTGGATAGGGCATTTGAAATGGGAATTTAAATAAATCAGATTGGGCAAATAAGCTATTTGTTATTAACATTAAGAAATGAAGACTGAATTAGAAAGGTAGGAGAAGTAATCATGAAGTGAAGGAGAAAATACTATGTTCCTCCAGCTGAAAAATAATCTGAAATTGATTGCTTGTAATGTCTAATCACAGGAGGATAAAGTAAGTGCCAATATAAGTGTTCGTTGCACCACTGCTTTTCAGTGATGGGCTCTGTAAAGTGACACCTGCAACCAAAGTAAAAAGCCATTGTACCTGTGTGGCTTAAATAAACAGAAAGAACTTTAAGACCATCATTTTGAAAGAGAATCAATGAATAAAATGATGGTGGTGAAGCATAGTAAATCGGACTTTAATGGAATATAAGGAAGGTAACAAAATTAGAGTGCCTTTTAAGATCAGTGTTATGGATAAAAAATAATGGAAAATATCTATACATTTTCCAGAAAGTTAAGGTCAACTACAGGGTTTCTGCTAACAGTGCTCTTAGATTGGAGCATTGGGGAGAAGAAAGAAAGTCTGTTTTCTGGCTGATATTTTAAACAAGAAGCATTGTTTTTTGGCCAAGTTGCAATTTTTCTGTGTAAGGCATAAAATGGATCTCATTTGCTATGACTTTTTCAAAAACCTTACATTTACATTATTATAAAAATGTGGTTACTGGATTTGATATTTATATGTGTTTTGTCTTCTAGCATAATTTTAATCTAATGTTTTAAATAAAAGGAAATTAACAATTCTAATATGTAATAAAATTAAATGATAAAAATGTGCAATACTGCTCTTGCAACTTTTCTCAAAGCATATTCCTTTTATGTGAACCCTGGCATTCATGAAAATACCTATTTCCATCACGATATAATTATGTACTGAGTCTCTCCATTGAAAAGTACACATATGTCAATCAGAGAGTAAATGTATAGGCTTATGCATGTGTTACCTCAAAACAGAAAATTTATGATTTTGATGTCTTGGAGTAAATTTACTACAGAAATTGTATTTTGTATGAACTTCATATTTATACTTTAAATTTTGTAATATAGAGTAGTGTAGAAATATGGGTCCTGAGGCAACTTTATTAAGAATTAAAAACCTATTGTTCTTCAAAGAAGTCCAAATCCATGTGAACAACATTGTGTGGTCCACATGTCCTTGAGAAAAAGTATTAATGAAACTTCCTTTATCACCTGCAAGTTTTAGCAGATTTATTCTTTTCCTAATTCGAGGGTTCTAAAGAATAGTAAAGAAAGGCAGTCACTGCACATTCCCTGAGCATAGAACAGTAGCCTTGGCAATTATATATGACTTACAAATAATTTATTATTAAAATTTGCATAATACAGTCCATTTGGAGAGGACAAGCTAAGATAATAATGTGACAAATATTTTTGCACTTTTTCTCCCACCACAAAAACCTCCCTACTGCATGCTTCTCTCCACCTACTCTTTAGCTTTCCAAGAAAGATGAAAAAGCAGTAACTGGAGAGGGACACTGACTTGTTTGAAGAGCTTTAGAAATTGTTTGAAAACTAGCAGCAATTTGTAAGAGAATCATGTTGTTCATTAAATAGTTGTAGTAGTTTACCGCTTTTACACATCACTTACTTTTAGTAAATTTTTATTTAACAAAACATTTATCGCTTACTTACCTTATCCAGGATTCCTTATAGGCACTGGAGACACTGTGGCAACTATGGTTACAGAACCTAATAAATAGTCTAGAAGAAAAAAGCATATTTTAACAAATAATTCACTATATGGTCTCAGAGAGTAATAAGTAAAGAATAAAATTAAACATGAATAAGTTAAATGGAAAAAAGTGCATTAGAAGATAATTTCAATTGGCTGGTGGGGAAGTCTTTTCTTTTTTAAATTTTATTTATTTATTTATTTTTTTGACAGCTGGCTGGTACAGGAATCCGAACTCTTAACCTTGGTCTTATAACACTGTGCTCTAACCAACTGATCTAACCAGCCAGCCTCTGGTGGGGAAGTTTTTTCTAAGGGGTTGACATTTAAGGCAAAGCCTAGAAAGACCAGCCATATGAGGTTTACAAAGCAACACTGCTTTCTAGGTAGAGGGAAAGTCAAGGGCAAAAACTCTAATGCAAGAATGGGGTCAGTATGTTCTCTTAACAGAAAAGCAGCCAACATGTTTGTGGTGTGTTGAGCTAATGACACAATAATACCAAATTAATAGAATAAAACCAATATTAGAACATGTTTTTGTGCCTCAAAATGAATTTTTGGCTTTTTTATAATTTCTTTTTAATTTTAATTTATCAATAAACAGTGTGGTTGATTTTTGTGTCCCTTTATCAATTCCTCATTTTCCTCCCTTCCTTTCCCCCCTCTTCCCATCAACATCATATCTGTTCACGTCTTAACAAAATCAAGGAGTTGTTGTGATTGTTGTGTCTTCTTCCCTCCCCACACCTTTCATATGTTTATTTACTTATTTATTTTTATTAGCTCTCACAAATAAGTGAGAACATGCAGTATTTCTCTTTCTGTGCCTGGTTTATTTCACTTATTATAATTTTCTCTAAGTCCATCCATGTTGCTGCAAACAGTAGTATTTCATTTTTTCTTTATAGCAGAGTAGGATTCCATTGTGCAGATATACCATGTTTTTCCTATCCATTCATCCAGTAATGGGCATTTAGGCTGGTTCCAACTCTTGGCTATTGTAAACAATGCTGCAATAATCATTGGAGTGCAGTTATAGAAATGTTTTTAAAAGCATTTTTAAATGCCTACTAGGGGCCCTAAAAGATCCTGTATATGAATTATTTTATCAGTATATGCTTTATAATCTATATCCCTGTGACTGTCATAGCAGCTTAAATTTCAGACCCATCTAAGAAATCTTAAAAGAGTACTTCCTTACATTATCTTTCAGTAAGCAAGAATGTTATGTTCTGTCAAGTGATTCTTTTTCAACACTACAAAAGCTCCATATCGTCTAAGAACATGATACCAAAATGATAAGACAGGGTTTCTTAGTTGGCTTGGGCTGCTAATACTATAGACTTGGTGACTTAAACATCAGACATTCATTTCTCACACTTCTGAATGTGGAAGCCCGAGACCAGGGTGCCAGCATGGTCAGATTCTTAGGAGGGCTCTCTTGCTGGTTTATAGATAGTGGCCTTCTTGCTGTGTCCTCATATTCAGAGAGAAATTCTTTCTCTCATGTTGTTTGAGGGTGAGCTAAAAGTATAATATCCTCCAATTGAGAATCTATCTTGAGACCAAAATAAAAAGGCAGGCAATTCTATGCAGTAAAGCGAAAACTTTATTAAAGGGCAACTTACAATACAGGGTGATGGATTGGACAGGTGACAACCCAGAGGCATAGACAAGTTTTCTCTATGTGGCCTCCTGCCCGAGCCCAAGTTTATGTAGGCAGTTCACACAAAGCAATGGAAAAAAGCTACAAGGAAGTCACTAAATGAAAAACAAGCCAATGTTTCTAACTCTAAAAGTCTTATGACAATGGTTACTACCACTGGTGGTCTTGTGTTGTGGCTGGGTAGACTGGCTGTTGCCACACTGGTACTTAATCATTAACTTCCTTCATTACAGTCAACAAGTTGTTCCTGTATGTAGTTTTAGCTAACTTGTCCAATTTACTATATAACTTTTGTGGGCAAGGTTCACGCAAAGGACATAGCAGGTGTGAGGGCTCAAGATGGAGTCAGTTATGCTCATAGTCTAACACAGGTATTGTTTTTCCTCCTCTAAGAGCAGTAATCCAATTCACGAAGGCTCCATTCTCATGTCCTAATTACTTCCAAAGGCTCTACCTTAAGATACCATCACCCTGGGAATTAGAGCTTCAACATATAAATTGGGGGTAATGCAAACATTCAGTCCATAGCACAGGGTGAAGAGGAAACAGCAGCGCTAAAAGTGCATAGCGTATGAACGAAGAAATCATCAAAGTAAATAAAACGTTTACAACCTTTATCATTTTTCAAAACCATTTTTACAGCTGTGTGAGTCTGCCTCATTTACAATATGTAGAATATGTATTTTTAATGAAAATACAGTTTATATAAACTCAATAGATTAAAATAACCATATTAAAATTACAGTGAGTATATACCTGTATTTTCCACTTGTGGTAAAGCATAGATATCATTTCCTATCCACTGAAGGGACATGTTAAAATTCGTAAACTTAAGTCCAAATATATAGATTAATTTTTTTAATTCTATCAGTTTGTATGTTCCTTTAATTTTTTTAAATACTTCAAAGTAGTTTATTGTAAAGGCTATATTAATGGTTTTCATTTAATTTTATGTTGATACAAGTAAAAATAAATTATCAGTTAGCATAGTGAGATAAGTGATGTACACTAAGTAAATGCTACAGTTTTAAACATATGCACAGTCCTTAATATTGTGGAATTTTCAACAGATTCTTACCAAACTGTTCAGCTGAGAAAAAAATTTTAAAAGGGAGCAAATGAAGCTACAATTTCCATATGATATTGTGGCAATCCCTGCTGGCTTGTAGAGCAAAGCTTACTGTTTTACATTTTTCTGGGAGAAAAGAACAAGAAGTAGTTTAAAATCCTTGGAGATCCTGCCTCATGTCTTCATCCTGGGAATTCACTGGAATTACTTTATTGAGCCGCATAAACCCCAAAAATGGATTAAAAATGGCAAGTCCAACAGTTTACCACAAAGCAACTAAATATGAGCTTATTAAAATACACAGCTTATGGAATCAAACATGCTAGGTAGGCTACTCTGACAGAAGAACATCAGTAGTTATGAGAACAATCATTTAAAAACTTTTAAAAATTTTTTGTATAGATAATTGATGACATTTGCTAATTTACAGTTTAATAATAATAGACATATTTATCGAGAATAGAAAGATTTATCAGGAAATAACAGGATGTAAGCAGGTTAAAGTAAATTCTGGTCATCAGTTAATTTGTAATTTATAATACATGGACTTAAGTGTAATGTTGGAGGGACCATTAAAATGTCATTTAGGGAGGATTAGTATGAGATGCAAAAATGGATCAGAAAAATAAAACATCCCAGAAATGATGCACCTAATTTAATTTAGAACAAAATCTAGCAGGAACTTGTGCATATAGGAAATTCAGTAATTTCTTTCACAAACATGTCAAAGCATAAGCTACCTTTAAGGATGTAGGTGAGTAATATTCTATGAGGTGACATATTTTCTAGAAAATGTATAAATTATATCTTTCTTAATGACTTTCACAGCAGTCCTATTTTGTTTATATATGGGAACCATTTCGGTCAAAAGATTAATATTAGTGCCCATTCAAAATTGGGTTGAAAATTAACACTACTTTAGAAAAACAAAAGGCTTCCTTGCATCTTTCTTTATAGATAGATAATTTTATAAAGCCATTCCACCTTTGAATGTAACTTATAACCTGATCTAACATGCATGTCAAATTGCCAAGGGTATTTTGATCACAGCATCATTAAACTATAAAAAATAGGTGTCATAATACAAAAAAGCAATCTACTTTTTTTATTATAGTTCTGATGGTATAATACTATAATTCTAAGATAAAAATTTGTAGATCTTAGGGCTTTATGCATAAGATCTAAAAATAAGGTAATTTAATAAAACAGTCCTTTAGCAATATTTTTGCTGTTAAGTTCAAGTCCCAAGTGCTAGTCTTTAGAGTTAAGTTCATTATAATAAAAGGCTACTAGTAGATAGTATTCTCACACACCTTAGATAAGAATAAAGAAAACTGGGAGCTTTATCTAAACTTGAAAATCATTCCTTTTGAATAAAAATAAATAATAATTAGTGCTTAGTCCCTGAACATATAATTTCTTTTCCAACAAATTTATTTTTTGGATAACAATTATTTTTAAGAGCAGATACATTTGCCTTTAAAACATTCCAGAGAATGGCTTGGCATGACTTTACATGACATTTTTATTTACAGAACCCCTCGTGGAATATTTTCTCCTTCCCATATATTACTACAATTAATAATACTTGAAGTCTTTACATAATATTTCTTCAGGGGAATTCAAAACATGTTAGTATTTGTCATATTTGGTTCAAGAAGCTGAATTATTTCCTTAAAAACTTAAAAAATTAATCATACACAACTTACCTTTTATTCAAGGTCATTAGTGTGAATCAGTGTTAAAAATCGGGATTATAAGCAAGATTTACCACTAAGTGTTTATTCATAATGTGCAAAACTACGCCACATTCCCCCAACCCACCATGATCCCTGTAAAAGAATGTAGAATATCCCTTATGTTAGAAGAACTTGCATTATAATTTTTTGACCTTGAAAGCGTTATTTGATCTTATTGTGAAGTAAAACTGAATTCTTGTCACACATAATAGAATCATTACAAAATATAGAAGTAAATGAATTAAAAACCATACTGGAATTTATTGAAAATGTTTTAACTTAGTTTTTCTATACCTACTGCCAATAAGCAGTCAGTCTTTGAATTGCAATCAGAGTATTGCAGAAGAGAATTGAGGCATATACAAAGCACCATTTTCTCTCCATGTGTTTTATTTCCAGTTAAATTAGGCAATTCTGGTAAGAGCAAAGGAACAAGAACAATCAATGCAGAGATAATGCCCCCTGTTACCTTTACTACTGGGAACACTGAAGCAGAATTTGTAACAAGGCAAAGGAAATGTTGGCTCTTAAACTTAATCATCTGAGATAAAAAGCAGCTAGAGGTCAGGTCTAACCTTTAGGTTGCTAAATCTAGGCCGAGAAGAATGGACAGTTGTTTGTGGACCACCAATTATGATCATTAGCATAATTCACAAAAGACATATTCAGATAATCTATACTTTCTTCTGGCTTTAGCAATTGTGAATGGCCTCATGTAAAAGTTCTCATTGAAATTTCTAAAGATACTGATTACATAACCTAGATTGTTAAAAAATATCATATTTTTCAGACAAGTGTAGTCAATTTATTACAGTGGTAACAACATCAAATAATTTAAAGTTCTAGAAGAAACACATTGACAGTTTTAATTAGGATGACTTTATATTAATGGGAAAAATGTATAAGTAATAAAATTTAATAAGTTAAAAATAAAGAGTTATACTGAATCAAAAGAGCTGTTCCTATCACAAGTGTTGACAAAGGTATAGTTCTGGGAAGTAATTTTACACTTAAAACTCAATAAGATAATTATATTTCTATATTCACTCTAATCTGCAGGAGCTTAGACAAATAAATTTAGTAACAGAACTGCATGTGAAAAAGTTAAGTGCAATGGGCTGAAATGCATCAACGATTTAGAAAATAAAAATAAAAAAGTGTGAATGCTCCTCTGGCGGTCACAAAGTTTTCAAAGCACCATATTTTCAAAGTGTTTTTGTCGGCTCAATAATTTGCTTGCCTTTCATTGTTGAATGAATAATCCATGTTCCTCCATTCTCTCGTATCTCATTATTGATTTCAGAGATCAGAATGACATGGTTTTCACATTGTAATATCCGAATGGAATACGCTTTTGCATTTTTGAGTTCACACTCCCACAGTTCAAACATCTAATCACCATTTAACTAAGCATGTATCCTTTCTAATTATTTCACCATGAATCTAATACCAAGAAGACAGATGTAGAAGGTTGTCTTGTTATCTAACCAAACATCCTTTTCTTTACATTAAAGATATTCATGTATTTTTATAGCACTTGACCCATGTACAGTTTGATTTATATAAAGACTTGCTCTATCAGTGGCATTTGCAATTTTTTCTAAATACTCAAATCAACTGAAGAGTTAATATTTAAAAGCATATTGTACTCATGGCATAGAACTAGGGAATGAGGATGTGACTTTACAGAATTGAAGTGTCCAAAAATGTCATTATATCATTATACATTTTAGACTGAATTTATTATTTTATCCATTTTAATTAAGATTCAGACAATGTTACCTGATATTTTGAACCAACAAAGGAAAATATGTAGTACGGTATGTGAACCTTTCTTCCTCCAGATATCAAAATAACTAATTTTCTGAGACCCAGTCATTAATTAAGGGCAATACCTTTACTTAAACATTTATGATACCTCAAAGGTATTTTCAAATAAGCTCACTTGGAAATACCAATTTCAATAGATTTATAAAACAAAGGTACATGCACTACGTTCGTTATATATACCAAAACATGACAAAATTATATTTATTTCTACCTCTTCTGAGTTTTAGACTCTGTTTTCTAGTTTTCAGTAAGACCTCTTACATTGGTTGTTTATTTAAATTTAATATAAGTAGCTAACATTTACAAAGTAAAACACATACCCTCGGCATAGACCAAGTACATTGTTAAAAGAAAGAAGAAACTTTATATGTTATTTTTTTTAAAAAAGGTTATTTTTAAAATAAATAATAATCTATTTACTGAGATATTAAATCTATATATCTCAGATTAAAGGCAATTAGACTGCATTATGGTACATGATACCATAGGAAAATTAGACAGCCTTGTCACTATAATGAGTTTAGACACAATGACACTTAGGTTTTTTTGGATCCCTAATGAAATTTGGAATGACTTTTATTTTTCCTAAAGCCTTAATTCAAATGTTTTATTACAATGGTATAAAAACCTATGTATAATACACACTTTATAATTTAACTCTAATACTATAAATTACAATAGACCAAAGATGAATAGGGTTGTAACAATGCCATTGGCATATAAAATAAATAACCCCAGATTAAACAACCCTTCTCGTCACTTGATGATGCTGTGAGAAAGACTGGCTGATGTAAAAATCATTTGTACTTCCATCATACATTAAATATAACATGTACATAATTATAAGATTAAATATATCTCAAATGTTTTTAAATTTTGGAGATTTATATACTGTGTGCTGATTATTTGTTACCTTTTGTATTTCTGACAAGAGCTTTGTCCATATACGGCTCTTCCTCAAATCAGGAACAAAGTTGGCTGACTTCGATTTCCAAGCTTCTCTAACAAGCGGAAAGGAGGAGTCATAATAGCTCTGTGCTAATAGTTCTGTACAACAGATTTTGAAGTTTCACATCAGGAAAAAAATCTGCACTCTATGCCCTCTAAGAAATTCAGCATTAATTAGTTAGGATTTTCTACTGTACAAGTTTGTTTTTTACACCCCTCGCATTTTTAATATGTTTTAATTTAGACATTCAGTCATGGTTGGACCTTTGTAACTTCTTTATTCTCGTATTCTATACTACTTTATTTTACTTCTATTTCATCAGATTTCTTTTCTATTTTTCTTTTTTGCTTGGCTTAGCTTATTTTTAATTAACTTCAGGCAGGAATGGAGGAAAAACAGAATGTACCCACCCTCTGATACAGCATGCTGGGCAATTTTCCTCCCTTATTAACTTCTCATAAGCCCTTCAAAGAAGCCCGAAAGCCCCACATCTAAATACAAAGCTCTTGGTTTTCTGCTTAATTTCAGGTTAAAATTATTTCCTATAAATACAATACTCCCCCCCCTGAAGATATTCAGGAATGCTAAAGGAAAATATCTTCTCATATTCAGAACTACCATCTTAATACTGAAAAATAAGGAATCATGTTATCAATTTACATAATCTTTTTATACAACTCATTCTATCCACCCTTTCACTTATAGTCCCTTAGACTTGAATGGATAACCACATCTGTAGAAATTGAAGTAAATGTATGCATTCCCTCTGACTCAGAAGTGTTCCTCAACTGATTTTCCAGTGACTAAACAAATTATTGGAAATGTGGGAGGAAGCAAAAGCAAATTTAAAGTTATAAATCTTACGAACTTTTTATATGGAATATTTACTATATAAAAGAGTTCCGACTTGCTATCTTGATATTTATGAAACTATAAGTTTTGAGTCCTTTAAGAAGGAAAGCTCTCTAAAGTAGAATTGCTCTTACATATTGAGGATCTTAATGGATATGGCAAATTTCAGAATAAGTGGAGAATGATAAAATACTCTGCATAATATAATATGGGAAACACTTATCTTCAGGAGAGAAGAGTTAGGTATGTTTTATTGTTTGTTTAGTTTTGTTCATGGAGGGTTTGAGCTCAAATTATGCATCTCTACTATGCATTTTTGAATTTCCACATGAGGAAGAAGGGAAACTACCAAATTGTTCCAAAGTAGCTGCACCCCCTTACCTTCCCCTAGCAATGAAGAGAGCTCCAATGGATGCACATCTTCACAAATATTTGGTGCTGTCAATTTTTTAATTATAGCCATTCTAGTGAATCTATAATGGTATCTCATCATGGTTTTAATTTGCATTTCCTTGTTGACTAGTGGTGTTGACCATATTTTCACATGCTTACAGCCCATTTGAGTACCTTCGCTAGTGACATGTATGTTAAATTCTTTTGCTCATTATTTTTACATAAGAGTTATTTATATGTTTTAGGATACAAGTTCTTTGTCAGGTACTGCAAATACACACACACACATACACACACACATACACACACACACTCCCATATACATACTACCTTTTTGTTTTCTCAAGTGTCTTTCAAAAATCTAAAGATGCTTATTAGCATGAATGGATGTTGAATTTTACATTACTTTTGTTATTTAACCTTTTAATGTGGTAAATATTTAATTTGTTTTAAAATGTTACATAAACCATGCATTCCTAGGGTAAATACCACTTGATCAGCATGTAACATTGTGATGGCTTAAATTGATGCATCAATTTGACTAGGCCACAGTCTCCAACCTTTCCATCAAACAATAATCTAGGTGTGGCTATGAAAGAGATCCCCCACATCTGGTCACAGACGTCTGTCTTCTAGGTTGATTGTGGCTGTGTGAAAGAATAGCAAAAACAGTTTGTGTATTTTTCTCTCTCAAACCATTTGCATAAATTGTAAAAAAATTACATTTTATGTAAAGAAATTCGTAAAAGTGTAAGACAATTCTATTTATACCCCATTTTTGTATATTTTGTTCAGCACGTATTTTACATATACATATGTTGAACAAAAGTACAATTTTGTAATTTTTCCTTTAAATAGACAGTTGTCTTTGAAAAATGAAAATATAATCTTTTATATTTAAACATATTTCCATTTTCAGTGTATTCCATTGCTTTCTGTAAATCTTGGCTTCTTCTGATGTCATTAATTTTCAGATCAGAGAACTTCCTTAAGTGCTTTATGTTGTGTAGATCTGCTGGTGATAAATTCACTCAGCTTTTATTCTTCTAAAAAATGATTTCATTTTACCATAACTTTTTAAGAATATTTTTCCTGGATATGGAAGTTGAGATCGCCATGGTTTTGTTTTTGTTTTATTTTGGTTTGTTTGTTCTTTCAACATGTTAAAGATACTGTTTCATTGTCTTCCAGCCTTGACTGTTTCTTATTCGTCCACTATCATTTGTATCATTCCTTTGTATTCAATCTTCTTCTCTAGCTACTTTCAAGATTTTTTCTTTACTTTTATTTTAACTTTCACCTATTCTGATTTCAATTTGCTCAGATTTTGGAATTTTTAAATTCATGTTTTTCACCAAATTTGAGAAAATTTTAACCAATATTTCTTCAAATATATTTTCCCTTTCTCTTTTACTTTTTGGATTCAACTTGCATATATATTACACTGCCTATTATCATCCCACTTGTCACAAAGGCTGTATTTATTTTTATCAATATTATTCTTTATTTTTTTAATTTGGGTAGTGTCTATTGGTTTGCTTCAAGTTCATTGACTATTCTGTCATCACCAATCTGAGGCTAAGCCCATGCCACAGATTTTTTTTTTTTTTTTTAGATGCTTCTTGACTTAACAGTAAGGCTAATAAACCCAATGTAAGTTGAAAAGATCATGTCAAAAATGCATTTAATACACCTAACCTACCTTAAATATGCTGAAAACACGTACATTAGCCTATAGTTGGGCAAAACCTATTTTATAATGAAGTGTTGAATATCTCATGTAATTTATTGAGTACTGTACTGAAAGTGAAAAACAGAATGGTTGTATGAGTACTTGAAGTACAATTTCTGTTGGATGCATATCATTTTCACACCATTATAAAGTTGAAAAATCATAAGTCAAATCATCTTAAGTTGGGAACGATCTGTAATGCAATTTAAGGTATGTCCATTTAGTTGGAGTTCCGATTTCTCCATTGAATTCATCATGTGCTAAATAATTATGACCATGTTTTTCTTTAAATCCTTAACCAAATGCATTATAGGCATTTATCTCCTCATTCTAACATCTGTGTCATCCTATGTTCTATTTCTCTTAACTTTTTTTCCTTGGCGATAGGTTACATTTTTAGGCTTTGTCAAATGTCTAATAGTTCTTTCAATTGTACATTGGACATTACAGTTTGTACACTGCATGGATTATTCCTTGACTCAGAAGTGTATTGATTTGCTTTCTACCAGACAATTAAATAGCTCTTTGCTCAACTTTAAGGTTTTTATGTTACAACTTTTTTAAGTGGTTGTGTAGAAAGCCTAAAGTGTTAATTAGTCCCTCTGACGTGGCAGGACTCAAACACCAGACTCTGCTCATTGTAATGAGCAGCAGCTAAAATCTCTCCTCAGTTTTTAGCCTTCTAGCTGCTACTTTTCTCAGGGTAATTTATAGTCTCCTTTCCTCATGTGAAGTTCAATGATTTGCAAAGTATTTTAACATAGCTTATATGCAGCTATTGGAACTCTCCAAGCTATGTATCTCTCCTTCCTGTTCCTCTTACACCCTTAATGTATAACTGCTTTGGAATCCCTGAACTTTATTCTATGTACCCAAAGTATCACTCTGACACTTCGGCCTAACCAGACTGTTGACCTCTATTTGTGTTCTATTATACCTCCACCCTTCCAGTAGATGAGAGAATTTTCTCTAGAAAAGTTTGATTAAGTTAGACCTTACCAAGCAGGCATCCCTTCCCTCAAGAGTTGCCTCTCAACCAATTTCTGTCTGATTTTGTTTACTTAGCAGTGCCTTCAAATAGTTGTGGGTTTTTTTTATTTGTACTTTGTCCAGTATTTATAATTGTTGTCTGCAGTATAGTTACATTTCTGTAACTGAAAACTTTATAAGATTTATTTTCATTTTATTTTTCTGTTTGGTTTGGCTCACTTTAAATTAAATTCACATAATAATGTTTCTTCCATATTTAAGAAAACAGGTGGAGTGGTAAAAAATTATTAAAGAACAATAATACTTGTAAATAAATTCTTGACAGTGCCATGTAGAACATGGCCTGATTCCTTCAACCCTAAGTTCTGTAGCATAGTCTTTTTGCACATACATTAGTAATTGTTTTATTTGTTTTGAAATTATATAAACTTTGTGCTTGGATTAATGCAGTGGAGAACCAAGTCCAGGGGAATAGTAGACACCACTCCCCATGAGCTTTTGCAGAAATCACTGAAAAAGATTTAGACTTGTATAAACCATGGAAGTAGAGGATTCAATACAATTTTATCTAAATCTTACAGGGAAGGGAGTGCAAGATGACATTCCTATTGCATATATTGAAACAGTATCTTGGCAGTTCCTAGACAGACAGGAGGACAATTTATCGAAGTCCAATTTGGGGCTGCAGTCATGACATCAGTGTAAGTATAGAACTTAGTCTTTCAAGCAAAAGTGAGACAAGCCTCCAGTTTTATAGGAACTGTAATACAATATTGCAATAGTCATGGCAAACTTCAACTTATGCAAATGTAAGGTATGTGCCAACATTTACTGATAATCACAAATCACCCATCCAGAACATTAACTTATATACGTCTTAGTATTCTTTGCTTCTAAATTATCTAAAGAAGAATTATTAATATAACTCAGGTCCTCCTAAATAAGACAATACAAGCAATTATGCAATTGCATTATGGACCAAACAATAAATTAACATTTGCCCTAAAAATGCAAAGATCATACAAGTCAACATTTTCTTACTATTTGCTAAAGAATTATAATGTTACTCACATACTTCTGAATCGTTTGATAAGATTCAAAGATCATATGATGGAAATAAAAGCACTCCTGCTAAAGTGGATTGGCTTTGTTTCAGGGTTAGATAATAAGCCAGGCTTCTGAAAATTAAAAATGACCTCTTACTACTTCATGCCTAACAGGCCAAGCATATGTCTCTCTCTTACAACAGTATCATAGGCAGCAAAGTGTAATGTGAAGAGTATGCATTCTGGAGACAAATTCTGTGAGCTTGAGTCCTGGTTCCACCACTTTTTAGTGGTCTTAGATTGGGCAAATAACTTATCCTCTCTGTGTGTCAGGTCTCTATTTGTAAAATGGTGAGTACAAAAATATCTGTACCATAAGGTTGATCTGAGGATTAAATGAATTAACAGATATAAAGCATTTAGAATGATCCCTGGCATGTAAAAAAAAGTACTATACAACTATTATAACCATTATAATTTTGTGAAAGATTATTTCAAATACAGTAATTATTGATGCTAATTCACCATCCTTTAAACATTTAGTTAAGGCATAAGACAATTGAAAAGGTCATGTTATGGCTATTTTAAATATTCATCTATCTAGAGTCTTCAAGCTCTATTCAACAGTAAAGTAATAGTAAATATTTTCATAGCTCCTCAAAAAATTCGTCTTTGCTGAGGAAAATGAGGGTTCATTTGTTTATTCTTTCAGTTATTATATATTGATTGCCTACTCTTGGGCACTGAACAAAATGGACCCCAAGTGCCTGCTTCATGGAGTTTATAATATAATGGAAATTTAGGAAATAAATAGAAGAAATAAGTTATACTTTGATATGTTCTAAGGAGAAAAAGAGGAGGGAAAGGAAATAGGAAGTGTTAGGGAAGAGGATAATTGCAATTTTAGCTAAAAAGCTAGGTTGTTAAAGAAATGTTCATTTTACTAGTGACTTTATGTCATTTAGTATACATTCTACTTTATTACACATGGAGTCATAAAGTAAGTTAATATTTGGGTAACAGCCCAATCAGATCTGGTTGATATTTATTTGCCAGCTCTAATAAATAATAATTATATTATTAAGCATATAATTAGTATAATTACTTAATTTTTCTAGGTTCAGTTTCTTTATCATCAAAAGCAGGACAAAAGCTACCATTTAAAGCTATTGTGACAACCAAATCAAGACATGGCAAAATTCTTTAGAGAACTGAAAGCACACATATAGAACTCCTTCTTGTAGAACCAAAATAGTTTCCTTTTGGAAAGGGCCTAGTTCAGTTATTTTATTTAACAAGCTCTTCTATTTCATTAACTCTTTCGGCTGTCCTAAACAGTTTACAAGTAATAATTTATTCAATCCCTTTAACTACCTAACTAGATGTTTATTATTCTCATTTTAGTGATAAGGAAACTGATGCACAGGGAGGTTAACTATCTATTCCAAGGTAACAAGACTAGTAAGTGGTAGAGAAACTATTCTATGTTAAGATTTCTTAACCACTATATTATTCTGTGAAGTTAGAAAAAAGAGACACCTCCCACTACTTTTGACAGACCAATTGCAAAGTGACACCACATCGTTCCTGCTGACACAGCCCTGTGCCAGGGCACAGGATCTGTTGAGTAGGGCATGGATGGGATTTCAGTGCCCAGGCAAGCTCCTCTTGCTTTGTACATTCTGTTAATCCTTATGAAAATTTTACACAGTCTTTAAACCACCCTTTCCCATTGCCTGTCCATGAGATGATCTTTCTTTCTTGTGAGACATGAATGATATTACAATCAGTCCTATACAAAGTATGCGGAATGTCAAAGCATCCTGTGATTTTTGACGTTCCTTATTTGGAATAAGAGCTACATTTGCACTTGAGAGAATGAATAACAAATGCAAATTTTATGCTTATATGTTTAAGCATTTTGCTGTGTTATCCTTTTATCTCCCTGTTTAGGAAGAGGCTTGCCCTTGCATTTAAGGTCAGTCAAATAGCATTAACAGAGTAAGAAATAATGTTATCTTCTCAAACAATGTCTACTAAGAGTAAGCCCTAGAGAGTTGGAGGGAGAGATGAACACAGCTACTATCCCTGCTTTTTCTGCCAAGGAGAAAGGTAAAAAGAGGTTTCATTCCCCTCCATCTAAGTCAGTAGCTCTCAACTGTTTCTATATATTATATTATTATGGGGAGTCTTTAAAAAGTACGTTTGCATGGCAAACACCAGACTATTTAAATTTACAAATTCTGAGGAGGAGGCCTGAGTCTAAGTGTTGTAAAATGTTGCCCAACTGATTCTGTAGTTCAATCAGAACTGAGAATCACTGACCCAAAATGTAAAGCCTTGAAACCTCACCATCAGTCCTGGACTACACCCTCTTAAATTGAAACCGCTCACCTTCAGCCAGAGGGCCAAAAGAAGTGAAGGGAATATCAAAATATTTGTTGAGATTTGCTTAAAATATTTGATGAAACACTTTCACTAGTCATTTCTAGTGTCCTGAAATTTCCAGCCATTTTCATTGGAAGAATCAAAATGCCATCTAGTCCAGAAAGGGGAGCCACCCCTAATTTCCTATAGCAAAATTCTTAGTGCAATGCTTGTCACATAATACACCTGCAGTAAATGGCAGCAGTTATTATTAGTCCCTGATAATTAGAAGTTATCAGGGAAGATTTCTCCAAACTGTATGCACCTTCTGCTATTAAATAATAAGTTTATAACACATTTATAACTTCTCAATGTCTTATTTGCCAACTACATCAGAAGGCAACTTAAGGGAACTAATTACATCTAACATCTATCCTCTTGGTTATTATATGATGTCCTGTTTTTGTATGTATGTGCTTGCTCATTTATGACATGACTGATTTTGAAATTAGACTATATAGACTAAAAAATAAAACCATACATAACTACTTAAGGTCATGCCATCAAATATTTAGTACAGGTAAAATCATGCATGGCCAATGGTTAGACAAGGAAGAAATTTACAAAATGTTTCCTTGTGGGTATTTTTTTAGAGGGGGAGTTTATTACTAAAGAAATAATACTTGCTGTCTTTTCTACTTTTTAGGAAATTTTATAAACAAAGAGTTTATAATCCAAATTACAACAGTTAAGAATCATATCTGATAGTGGAAGACCCGTGCACCATGCACAAATCCCCCAGACCGGGACAGCTCACTTCACAAAAACCATGAGACTGAGACCGATGCAATCAAGCAAGAGGGGCTTTATTCCAGCATGCTGGGGTCACTTAGTCTCCTGGACAGAAGCAACCCCTGGTTTACAATACAAGCACTTTTTATACAGTTTCTCTGGACAGACCCTTGTGACAGGATGAGTTGTTGGTTACCTGTGGCGCCTTTAGATTTATGGGTAGACTTTAGCAGGCTGGCACCCTGATAGATTTGTGACACCTTCAGATTTACAGGTGGGCTTTAGCAGGCTGGTACCTCAATAAGGAACAGCACATTTCTCAATCTTTTACCTTCCCTGGGGCCTGGCCAGGTGTCCTTTAGATAAGGAACTAGTCAGTTCCTGGAACCAGGTGGGGGTCATTCCCTTCCTTGGAATGTTTAGTATGCTCAGGCCTGAGCTTTTTATGGCCCCTTAGAAGCTGCTTTACTTAAAATGTTTTTAGCAAGCATTTGTTACAAAACTGCGTACATTAAAGTTATAGTTTTTAACTATTCCACTACAATTTTTTACGATTCCCCTGCAATCCCCCCCTTTTGCTTGTGAGTATATTTCAATCACGAAATACTTGTTTCTTGTTGGCTTTGGCTTACTTCCTGATATTGTTGTCTTAACATCATAATCTGGACAGTACTAACACATTCCCTAACAAAAGCTACTAAGTGATTTAAAATGCAGGGACCAAAGGTCAGAAGCAACACTTTTTAAAATAACCAATGGTCCTAGCAGAGTAGACACGAGGGTTGTGAGCCATGGGGAGGAGTTGAACCATGATTCAAACCATCCCTGATTTTGATTTTTTCTCCTTTACTTTTGGCCAAGCCTTCCCTAATTTTAGCCATGGAGTCTTTAACTACTCCTGAGTGATTAATGTAAAAACAGCATTCTTTTTTTAGTGCAGCGCAGAGCCCCCCCTGCTGAGGGCACAAGAGATCTAACCTCCTTCTATTTTGCAAGACCACCTCAGAAAGAGAGGTGAGGGACCCTTGTAACTTAGTAATTGATTTTTTTATTTCTTTAATATCAGCATCTATGGCTGTCTGCAAACTTTGGTAATTCTGGTGTTGAGTAACTAGAGCTGAGGCTCCTGTAGCTGCCCCAGCTGCTCCCAATCCTAAGCCTAAGAGGACAGAGAGCGTGATACTTAGAGGCTCTCTTTTAGTTCGGTAGTTTTTATTATTTTTACCCCAATATGATAATAGTTCTTCATAGGGATGATAAACGAGCCGAGGTAGCAACTGAATTAGGACACAGAAATCCTGGGTTTCTTTTAGGACCTTTGAGCTAACACAAGGTGTAATCCCTGTGGCGCAAGACCACCATCCCCCCAGAGGGGGCAACAGATATGAGTCACCAGACCACTCAGTTAAGTGTCTGATTACACAGCTGGCTGTGTGAGGAGGGGATCTTTCCCACACATGTTCCTTGCCCTGTAACAGCTGACAGAGTGAGTTTGACCTGTCGTTGCTGCCAACGACAGTTAGAGACATCAGTTGCAGTTTTAATTTCATTTTTAAAGGCTACTCCTTCATAATATGGGGGAGCAACATCATAACAAAGCCAGCAGGAGTGGGTAGCATTGGGGTTGGTACTATTTAAGACCTTAAAGGCTTCAGAGATTAAGCAGAATATCCCAGATTGTTTTTGAAGCCTAGGTTTAGAAGGTTTAGACATTTTCTTTGGTGCCTTGGCTTTTGACCTTCTAGCAGGGGCTGAGGACTCTGGTGGAGTACCCGGGGGTGCTGAGGTAGTTTGTAGTTTGACCATTGTAGGCCCCACTGGGGCTAAATATTTATTTGGGCCCACAGCAGTATACTGGGTTTCTGCTTTGAGCTTGATGGTAAACAACAGCCCATCATCATATCCTTCTTTATAGAATCTTAACCCCCATGTAAATCCTTTTTCCCATCCAATGGCCTTTTTTCCTGAATCCGTGAAGGATATTTGGAGGGGGTGGCACCATCCCTTACAGGCAGGGACAGTTTTTTGGTAGTTTCAGTGGATATACTTGGCAGTTACCTTTATATAATCCCAGGATGATGATGGACTCCAATATGTGTCTCCCATGGTCGCACCCCCAGCTTTTGCAGAAATAATCTGCTATCCCTCCACACCGGGAGCTGAGTTTTCAGTCGCAGTGGAACCCAGGGCATACATAAAAGGTGAGAGCACTCAGCCAACTCCTCTTAAAAGGGGTTGCGCAACCTACCCTCGGCATTATCCCAAGGTGCCGTGGGCTGGGGATGGCAGGGGGTTTATGGTTATCAAAGTATTCTACTAAATCCCAATTAGGTGGGGCTCCTAAAGCTAGTTTACATACATCTGGAAATAAGTCAGGCCACCATCCTCCTGTAGTTACCTTAGATTGACTCCAGATTGTATCTCCTACCTCATTTATAACACACCAAGTTAATTTTGTAGGGGCATGTGGGTTGGATGCTCCCTGGTTTAGGGAAAAGACCCCCAGGCACAGGAGGAATAGAAGGGCCCTCATCTTATAACACCTTAGGCGCCCGAACAATTTTAAGTCTTAAGGGGTGCTCCTTGGAGCTCTGGACTCTCCAGGCGGCGTCTCTCAGTCCGTGGTCCTCTGGTAGTGCAGGTTTTACATGCGAGGCGTGGATCCAAGCGGAGATTCCATGCACCTTCACAGCCGTTGGGGTTGTTAAAAGCACAGGTAAGGTCCTTTCCAGCGGGGCTCCAGGGTCTGGGAGCGATGCCGTCTCACATAGACTGTGTCTTCAACCTGGAACTGGTGAGAAATTTCGGGGGTCCCAGGCTCATAGGCGGCAGCCAGCTGTGACCAGACTTCTTTCTGCACTGCTTTCAGTCCTTTCAACCTGGCATATAAGTCACTGTTACTGTGGCAGCTGGGCTCAAAGGCATTTCCCAGTAAAGTCAAGGGGGCAGGGGCAACATAGAGAATTTCAAAGGGGATCAGGTTGAACTTGGGGGGGTTGTTCCTAGCTTTAAACAGGGCCAAGGGAAGGAGCATCACCCAGTCTATGCCAGTTTCCATGGTTAATTTAGTCAGGGTCTCTTTTAGAGTTCTGCTCATCCTTTCTACCTGTCCTGAACTCTGGGGTCTGTAGATACAATGTAATTTCCAATTGACCCCTAGATGTCTGGCCACTTCCTGACTTACCTTGGCAACAAAGGCGGGCCCATTGTTGGACCCGATTACCTTGGGCACCCCAAAGTGCGGGAAGATTTCTTCCAGGATTTTCTTGACCATGACGGTGGCTGTTTCTCGTTTTGCTGGGAATACTTCCACCCATCCAGAGAAGGTGTCTATAAAAACTAGGAGATACTTGTAACCGTATCTGCCTGGCTTGACCTCTGTAAAATTTACTTCCCAATATACCCCTGGTCTGTCTCCCCTGAGTCTCTTGCCAGGTCCCACTGTATTTTTGCAGACATTTACTTTTTGACAAGGTACACAGCTTTTAACTATCTGCTCTACTAATTGTTTTAGCCCTGTGATATGATATTCTGTCCTTAGGGCAGTCTGGATCAATTTGTTTACTCCCAGATGAGTCCATTGGTGCATTTGTTTGATCTTGGTGTGGGCTTGTTCTTGTGGCAAGACAGGCTTGCCTGACGCTGCATGCCAATGCCCTGTTTCCTGATCAAAGTAGTTATTAAAGTCCCTTGAGATCACTGCTACGTCCTCAGCTGAGTATTTTAATTTGGGCTTTTTTGGCTCGGGGACGTTAACCAACAAAATAGACGAGGACCTGTGGGCTGCCGCCCTTGCGTCTGAATAGGCCAAGTTGTTTCCCCTGGCAATGGGAGAATCCTCTTTCTGGTGGCCCGGGCAGTGTATAATACTCACTTTTAGTGGTCTGCGAAGGGCCTTTATCAGGGCTACGATCTCTGCCTTGTTTTTGATTTCTTTTCCTCCAGAAGTTAGCAGACCCCGCTGTTGATATATAGCACCGTGCACATGGGCAGTGGCAAAGGCATACCTGCTGTCCGTATAAATGTTCATTCTTTTGCCCTCTCCTAGTTCAAGGGCTTTTGTGAGGGCTATGAGCTCTGCCTTCTGGGCAGATGTTCCGGCAGGTAAAGTCTGTGCCCATATCAGATTCTGGCCATCTACTATAGCGGCTCCTGCCTTTCATACTCCTTCCTCCAGGAAACTGCTGCCATCAGTGAATGAGGTGGCTTCAGCGTCCATCAGAGGCTGATCTGACAAGTCTTTCTGCCATCCATGTTCCTCAGCAAGCACTTGTAGGCAGTCATGTATAGGAGGGTTAAGGTCCGGGTCTGGTAACAATGTGGCTGGATTTAAGCTCGCCGGTGGAACAAAAGTAACCCAGTCTGAATTCAGTAACAGAGTCTGATAGTGAGTCATGCGAGCATTTGTGAGCCAGCGGTCAGGGGGCTGGCAGACAATACTCTCTAAAGCATGAGGTGCCGAGATTACTAAACTCTGTCCTATAGTCAACTTGTCTAGCATCTTTTAATAAACTGCGACTGCCGCTATGATTCTTAGACAAGCTGGCCACCCCAAGGCTATTTAGACAGATATGCTACAAGCCTTTTCCAGGACCCCAGTCTTTGAGTCAGGACCTCCTTCACAACCCCCTTATTTTCTGCCACATACAGATGGAAGGGCTTAGTTACGTCGGGGAGCCCCAGAGCCAGTGTGGACATTAAGGCCGTCTTAATGTTGTCAAAAGCCTGTTGCTCCTCTTTTCCCCATTTGAAAGGCTGACTGTTCTTAGTGAGGGGATATAACGGGGCTGCCATCTCAGCAAAACCAGGTATCCACAGGCGGCAGAACCTGGTGGTACCTAAAAATTCTCTGACTTGTCTCGGGTTAGAGGGTGGCAGAATGTGAAACACTGTCTCTTTTCTGGCCTCAGACAACCATCTTTTCCCGTCTTTAAGAAGGTACCCCGTCTTTAAGAAGGACCTGTTGCTTGCAGGTCTGGGCCTTTTTGGCAGAGGCTCGATAGACCAGTTCTCCCAACTCTGTAAGGAGATGCTTTGTTCCTTCCAGACACAGTTCCTTGTCGGCCACCGCTAGGAGGAGGTTATCTACATACTGCAACAGAGTTACGTGGGGATTAGAGGCCCGGAACATGGCCAAGTCCTGGTGTAGGGCCTCATCAAAGATAGTGGGTGAGTTTTTGAATCCTTGGGGAAGGCGGGTCCACGTGAGTTGCCCTGTTAGGCCAGTCTCTGAATCTTTCCACTAGAAGGCAAAGTAATCTTGAATTTTTACAGTCAGCAGCAAACAGAAGAATGCATCTTTGAGATCCAATACCAAATACCAGGTCCTGTCTGGAGGTAAAGAACTTCAAAGATTATAGGGATTAGAGACGGTGGTATGGAGGTCGGCCACACGTTTGCTTACCTCTTAGAGATCTTGGACCGGTCGGTAGTCGTTAGTTCCAGGTTTTTGGACCGGCAGCAAGGGCGTGTTCCAGGCTGATTGACACTTCAGTAGGATCTCCAGCTGGAGCAAACGGGCAATGTGGGGTTGGATGCCTTTGCTTGCCTCTAGGGACATTGGGTATTGTCAGACAGCTATAGGACTGGCTTGAGCCTTCAGCTCTACGTGGACGGGGGGCCGGTTTTTAGCCTTCTCTATTCCTGAGGTTTCTGCCCATGCCTGGGGGTAGTTTTCTAACCACCAGTCTATCTGTCCAATCTCCTGCCCTTGCTTTTTAAACAATTGGTATTCATCTGTTAACCTTAGAGTTAGTATCTGGAGAGGCTTTCCTTGTCGACTTAGCACCTGAGGTCTCTCGGGGTTAAAATGAATTTGAGTACCCATTTTGGTGAGGAGATCTCTTCCCAGTAGTGGGTAGGGGCACTCAGGAATGACAATGAACAAGTGGGATACCCAGCACACGCCTAGGTCCACCGTTCTTCGGGTAGTCCATGGGTACTGTCTGTACCCTGCAGCCCCTTGTACCCACGATTTCCCCTTGAGAAGAGGTCCGTTTGCTCGTAGTAATACTGAATTTTCAGCTCCAGTGTCTACCACGAACTGAGTGGGTTTCCCCTCCACTTTCAGAGTTACCCTGGGTTCGGGGAGGGGATCTGAACCCCGTCCCCTCTAATCACTGACCTCCTGCAGGGCCAAGACTTTGGGGCCCTGAGGCTTTTTCTTTTTCCTGGGGCAGTCTCGAACCCAGTGTCCTTTCTCATTACAGTATGCACATTGATCCTTTGCCAGGGGTCCCTTCTTGTTGCCTGGTACTGTCTCATTAGGCTCCCTAGTTTCCCTGACTACAGTGGCCAGAATTTTGTGAAAATTTCTTTCTTGGCACTTTTCTCTCTTTATTTTTTTCTTCCTCTGACTCTCTATCATGATAAACCTTTTCAGCCACCTTCACTAATTCCCTCAATGACTTATCTTGCAACCCTTCAAGCTTCTGCAGTTTCTTTCTGATGTCTCTACTAGACTGATCAATAAAAGCAACTGTCACTGTAGCTTTGTGCTCTTCACTACCAGGATCATATGGGGTAAACTGAAAGAATGCCTCCATGAGTCTTTCCAGATATGCTGACGGAGACTCATTGGGCCCCTGGATCACCACTCTTACCTTAGTTAAATTGGTGGGGCGTTTTGCTGCCCCTCGGAGACCTGCCATTCGAGCCTGGCGATAGACCTTTAGGTGCTCCCTACCTTCTGCCGAGTTGAAATCCCAGTTTGGTCTGATCAATGGGAACCCTGCATTTATGACATCAGGGAGGAGGGTGGGTCACCCATCGGCTCCTGGAACGTTCTTTCGAGCCTCCAGGAGGATCCGTTGTTTCTCCTCGGTGGTGAACAGGACCTGGAGGAGCTGCTGGCAGTCATCCCAGGTGGGCTGATGAGTAAAGAGAAGGGATTCTATGAGGTTAGTGAGACTTTGGGGGTTTTCAGAGAAAGATTTTGAGTTTTCCAGTTGTAAAGATCAGAAGAGGAGAAAGGCCAGTACTGTAAGGGCTGGTTGCTCTCTTCATCAGGAGGACCATAAGCCCGCAAGGGGAAGATAAGGATTGCCTCTGGAGAGGCCACTCGTTTACTGTGTGTCCCTTGAAAAGGCCCCCCTCGGATTCATTTTCTGGTGGGTCCTCTGGTGGAGCTGATGGCGGGGCTGCCTGTGATCGGAGAGAAGGAGGATAGGGAGGGGAAGGAGGATCAGAAAGAAGCCAGTCTGGGTCGGTGGATGGCATGACCTCCGGTTTCTTTTTATTTCTTGAAGAGCAAATACAGCCGTTGGACCTGTTAAGGGAACAAAGGGACGGACCCACGGAGGAGGATCCATGACTAGATCTTCCCAGACAACGATATAAGGTATCTGGTCTGGGTGATTTTCAGAACTGAAAATTTTCCTTTTTACTGCTGTAATCAATGGCGGAGAGAAGGAACCTTCAGTGGGCCAGCTGAGTTGGAAAGCTGGCCACTCCAAAGAACACAGTGTGGCCCATTTATTCCTTCTAACCTGCACAGACAAATTATTAGCTCTGTCCTTTACATCAGTCCAGTATTTTAGAGTCAGACTTAAAGGGGTTGAGACAGTCTACCCCATGTTGCCCCAGAAAATCGTCAGTCCCCACACACACGCAACCAGACAAACAAAAAACAAAACACTGACACGCCCCTGCCACAGGTGCCACAACCAAATTATCAGAGAATTCGGGAGGGGTCTCCTTCCTAGAGATCTTCCATGGAGCCAAACTTGTTCATCTCCCACAGAGGAATCTGGACTGTCCTCCAGGATTCCTGTGGCTGTGACGTGGCTGTACGTCTACCCGCCGCTATGACCACTACAGACCAATGGCTTCGCCTCGGAGCCTCAGAAAATCCGAAACCAGATTACAGTAAACAATAAAGAAGACACTTAGACAGACACAGCAGACAGATAGAGACAACCGCGATACCTGCTGCTCAAGCAATCCTCCGTTCTCTAGTCTCTGGTCCTGGAGAGAGTGAGCTTGATCCCAGACGAGCCCCCAAAAATGTAAGACCCGTGCACCATGCACAAATCCCACTGGGACGGCTCACTTCACAAAGACCATGAGACTGAGACCGATGCAATCAAGCAAGAGGGGCTTTATTCCAGCATGCTGGGGTCACTTAGTCTCCTGGACAGAAGCGACCCCTGGTTTACAATACAAGCACTTTTTATACAGTTTCTCTGGACAGACCCTTGTGACAGAATGAGTTGTTGGTTATCTGTGGCGCCTTTAGATTTATGGGTAGACTTTAGCAGGCTGGCACCCCGATAGATTCGTGATGCCTTCAGATTTACAGGTGGGCTTTAGCAGGCTGGTACCTTGATAAGGAACAGCGCATTTCTCAATCGTTTACCTTCCCTGGGGCCTGGCCAGGTGTCCTTTAGATAAGGAACTAGTCAGTTCCTGGAACCGGGTGGGGGGTCATTCCCTTCCTTGGAATGTTTAGTGTGCTCAGGCCTGACCTTTATATGGCCCCTTAGAAGCTGCTTTACTTAAAATGTTTTTAGCAAGCATTTGTTACAAAACTGCATACATTAAAGTTATAGTTTTTAACTATTCCACTACAATGTTTTATGATTCCCCTACAATAGTTTGTAAAATGACATTAATATAGATTACCAAGGCCAGAATAAAAATCAAAATATATCACACTCATCACATTTCCTAATATGGCCTAACATTAGAAAATAGAAATTTTATGGATGTTGACATTATCATGACATCTTCCTAATGGAACTAAATTTTTACTCAAAAACATAGACTATTCCCCCAAATCAGAATAATGAAAATAAAATTCTACATACTAAAATTAGAAAACAGTAAACAATATGTATTAGTTAAGGTTTTTCAGAGAAACCAAACCTACAGAATTTATGTATAATAAAGAGATTTATTAGAAGGAATTGGCTCATGAAATATGGAGGCTGAAATATTTCAAAATCTGCAGGGTGTGTTGGAAATCTGGAGGCTGAGGAGAGCCAATGATGTAGTCCTAAGGCTGGGAGGCTCAAACCCCATGAAGAGTCAATGTTCCAATCTGAGTCCAAAGGCAGGAAAAAGCCAATGTCCAGTTTGAGGGCAGTCAGGTAAAAGGAATCCTCTCTTAGGAGACAGGAGTCAGCCTTTTTGTTCTATTCAAACTTCAATTGATAGGATGAAGCCGAAACGTACAAGACAAGGAACTTGGCTTTACTCAGTCTACCAACTTAAATATTAATCTCATGCAAAAACAGCCTCACAGAAATATCCAGAATAATGTTTGAAATTGTGGCCCAATCAATTTGACACATGAAATTAACCATCACAACAGGTTTATATAATGTGCTGTAAAATACTGGTAATGTAAGACTGTGGTTTATAGTTCTAAAGTATTTGTGAGGGCAGACCGTGGGTGTAATTATAAACTGAATTGACTTCCTTCCTGGCTACAATCACTCATGCTAGTGTCTTCTCTGGACAGACCATATCACCACCTCCAAGTCTTCAGGGCTTTTGTTTGGCCAGTATCTGTAGTATGCACTGGTCCTTCAACACAACTCTTAGCTATGTTTTTTTCTGAACATTTCCACATTAAAAAAAAAAAATCTGAATTAACAAATTAGGAAGGTACAATCCTATATAGAGTTTTATCAATTTCTATCAGATATTATCTGTATGTCTGTAGATATACTACCCCAATTTTCTGGTTTAATAATTTCATTTGTAAGGAGATGATGACTAAATTCCATGAACTCCCTGATCTTTTTGCAATTTTCACCTTTTATTATTATGGGATGTCTTGCGGTATAGGAAACACACATTGAAAAGATAGTATATTTGTACCTTCCCCTTACTAGTGCATTGTTCATGAGAAGTTTACTTAGCCAATTTACTTAATGTCTATAATCCTCAGTTTTTACCTGTATGAAATGTTGGAGGAGGGGAGTCTATTTTACATGTTAATGATAGACTAATTAAAATAATAATGTGTATGAAGTTCCTACCATATTGTCTAGCACATAATAAAAGTACATGTGTGTCTTTAACGCTTGGTCTCTGTCTCTGAAATTATCCTATTTCAACAGATCTGAAAATATTGTACCCACAATGATAGATTATTATCAGCAACTCATCTTCTTGGAGTTACAGAGTTTTATCCTAATGCAAACAAATGCAGGAAAAAAACAAATTATTTTTTATCTTCCCTTTATTTTAGGTGCACTTGAATTCTCATATGATCTTCCCATTTGATATCACCAATTGTTATCAAATTCAGAAGATAATGGCTGAGATTTCAGATTATAATAATATCTCAGATTTGGGGGATAGGGCAGGTTTTGAAAACATATTTCAAATCTCTTGACTTCTTGAGAAAATAAATACTAAATCTGTCAGTAGACTCAAAATCAAGTATTCAGGTTTTGGCTCCATTCCACTATGTAATGGAACGAATTCCAGACCTCTCCCAGGGTAATTCTTATTTGCAGTCCAGAGACATGAGGCTGCTGTAGTAGATGTTAATAAAAGATCTCAGAGCAGTGAAGCAAAGTACATGAGAAGCAGATCTTGGTGTGTAAGACAGATGGGCCGGTTCTCTGTCATCTGTCAGGAAGAAATGGCAGAGAATAGAATTATAAAGCCTGATTACGTTTGCAGATTGTAGAAAATATTGCCATATTTTTCAGAGGATTTTAAGAAAACCATAGATTTAGTCATCATTGCAGAGGTAAAGTATAAGTTACATAAACACAAAAAGAAAAAAATGGAATCCAAAAACTTAGTGAAAACTCAGTTATCTCAATCCAATTAATCCAAAAATATTTCTTCTGTAATGAAATTATAACCTCCATCATTTATTATTTCCGTTAAAAGAAGAGTCTGGTCTGATTAGCTCAACATATAATTTATAATTTAAGTCTCTAAATTGAATCCTTATATTATATGGTTACTCAAGCCAGGTGTATGTTGAAGTGAACAGTAGCATGTACAGGATAATCAGCATCATTACTTGACCTAATTTTATTGGTGACCACATGGTTGAGGTAATGTTTATTGTTGGTTGTAGTCAATTACATTAACTAAATTCAATTCTTTTCCAATTTGAACAATTTCATTCAGAATTAAAGTTTAAAAATACTCTTTCTATGTTGTATAAACTTTATATATATATAGTATCAAGAAAATATAAATAAAATATCAAGTTTCATTAACTTTTTAAACTTTTGAAAAATTATAATTAAATAAAAAAGAAATCTGTGTGCATTACCTTAGGAATTCATCCTATTCTCACACTCATTATGCAGAAATACATAGTGCAATTTTTATATTTACCAAAGCAAACCTTTGGTAAAACATAAAAAGTAAGTATTCTAAGAGATATTTTCTTGGAGTCACATGAGAGGTCTTCAAAAAATTCATGGATATATTTGTATTAACTTTTCATTCCATTTTTCCATCAACTTTCTGAGGTATTAACAAGATTGTCTCAATGCCACTTTCCACAGTGCTTCAATCCTTTTGGTTACTAAAACTGGTACTTATGTATTTCCAACAGTGTAGGACATTGTGAAAGTGAATCTCACCCAGGGGCTGAGATTCCCCGTAATACACTAAGGTATTAAACCTCGTAATAATAAAAAGAAATAAAACAAGCAATTGATTATAGAAAGCATGAAGAATAGAAAGGAATTTAATGTCAAAGCAGCAAACAATATCCCCTAAACGGAAAGGAAAACACAAACACTTGTACAAACAAATACAAACAAATTTCTATTTAAAATGCAGAACTCAACACATGTTGATGGACTTTAAACATATAGACAATAAATGTATAAGAAAAGAATACTTTGGTTTTAACCAAGTTTTTGATTTTAATGACTCCCAAATCCAAATACTCACTCCAGGACTTGCTCCTTAGTATGTGTAATGCAGTATGTGCAATGTAATCCACATTTTGGATGGTTCATGTATATTAAATATAGTAAAAAAGCCTTACTTGTCTTCAGTAAACCTAAACCGCTCTCTTATTTTCTATAGCTGATAACCCTGGTAAAAGCAACATACACATGACACATTTTTCATGCAAAACAAATTTTAGTGTATAATGCTAAATGTTGTTTTGAGTGTCATAAGTTAGTTACTATTTTTAAATTTTTAGAAAATGTCCATTCTCCTTTTTTCCTATGACATGGCGTGTTCGTTTTAAATTCAAAGACAAAAATACAATATAAATTCTATTTTAAAAAGCGTTATTTTTTAATCATAAGTATGTTAACATAGAACTGGCTATTCTATTTTTCTCAGAAATTATTCATCCTCAGAAGCCATGGTTTCAATATTTTACGTGTTTTCTTCACCCCTTCTTGCTGCTGTTATACTTTGGCCACCTCCTCCAAAAAGCAAAACTACACAGTCTTGTGAGACTGCTCTTGTTAAACCCATATTGTAGATTAACAAGTTGAGAAAACAAGAATGAAAGGAGTTCTCTAAGAATACAACAACCAGAAACTGACATTAGAACCCAGATTGTCCAGTTCAATACTCAATATAAGTTTATACATAGCCTTCAATAAAAAAATAAAAGTTTTGTAGTTATAAATGTCTAGTAGATGTTTTCCTATATTGTACCTACATCTAAATGGAATTTCAGACAGAAAAAAAGTATTCAATAAAAATATTGTCATTATATTGGGAAATATTAGTGACAGATAATATAACTATAAAGTCTGATAGTCACTAGAAAAGGTGTCAATAGTTCATGCAGTGAAGGTGTCAGTTTTCTAAAACCCTGCACTGGAATGTATGGAGGCTAATAAACATGGTCTAGATTCCTCTATTTGTTGTCTTTTAAAATTAATTCTGTGAAATATGCCACATCATATCTGTAAAGACTATAGGTAATTAATATACAATTAAAAGAATATCAGGTAAAAAATATCCAAACATCCACCTTAGAGATTAAGAGATAGAACAACATCAATAGCTTTGAGAACTTTTTATGTTCCTTCCTATGAAATCTCCATTTCTCCCTTTGTAGAGTTGACCACTATTCTAAATGTAAAGTTTATTGTTGCCTTGCATTACTTCATAGATTTGCCAACTTCTTTGTATCCCTATATAGTATTTTATTTGTGTATAAGATGGCACTTAGAGAAATGAAATAATACCATGTATTTTCTTCTCCTAATTTCTTTATTCATTCAACATTATTTTTCTGAGATTTAGACCTGTTGATATGTACTGCTGTACTTCAAATCTTATTCTATACACCTAAGTGACTTAATCATTCTCCCACTTATAGACATCTATGTTGTTTTCTTTTCTTTTTGGTAATTTCCAACAATGCATTATGAATGTTTTTAGATATCACCTGGTGCACATTTGGAAAATGTTCTCAATTATAATCCTTGCAATAGAATTGCTAGGTTGCACATCTCCAACTTTGTTAGGTAATGTTTCCACAGTAATTGTGTTAATTTATCCTCCCTTTAGTAGTAGATAAGCATTTCTGATGCTCCAATATTCAATGGTAACTGATACTATCAGACTCTTTAATTTTTGCTAATCCTGTGGGGTTTCCATATAATCTTATTGTGATTTTACTTCAGATTTTCCGGATTATAAAAGATGTTCAATAGCTTTTCATATATTTACTTGCCATTAATGTTTTGTCTACTGTGAAATATCTTCTTATGTTTCTTATCCTTTTCTATTGGTTTCTTTATCCAATTCTTAAGAATTTTTTGTTTAACAATTCTTTCAATATTTTGGATAATAAACTTATCAGATATTTGTGCTGAAAATATCTTCTCACAATTGTCTTATGGTATTCTTTGTTGACAGAAATTCTTATTTTTTATGATTATGTTGCTTTTCCTATTTTTTTTCTTGGACAAATAAAGATTGTCCAACTTCCATGTTGGTCATAGTAGAGTATGAAATACATCCCTGTATTTCTCCAAGTGGTCCAGCTTTTCCTAAAAATTTATTTCACTTCTCTCCAAAGTTGAGAATCAATAAATATTTAAAACTGCTGCCACAGTAATACATTCCACATGAGCCATTCCTAATAACTCAATACCCCACCCTCTCTCCACTAATCCCTTCCTCTTAAACCACTGTAACTTTTCTCCTTTCCTTCCTTGACAATTATCTTTTCAAAAAACATATTTTACATAAATTTTATATATTTGTTTTAGTATATGTATACGCAGTGATTGTTACAGTCAAGCTAAATAACATGCATTTATTTATCTTTTCTTTTGTGTGTGTGGTGAGAACACTTAAGATCTGCTCTCTTGGCAAATTTCAAGTATTCAATACTGTGTAATTAACTATGGTCAGCATGTTGTACTTTATATCTCTAGAATTTATTCATTCTACATAACTGAAACTTTGTATCCTTTGACCAACATCTCCCCATTTCTCCTACCCCAAGCCCTTCCCCTGGCCCCTGGTAACCACCAGTCTATTCTCTGCTTCTATGAATTTGACATTTTTAACATTTCAAATGTAAGTAAGATCATGCAATATTTTTCTTTGTGTCTGGCTTATTTCACTTAGGAAAAGGACCACTTGTAATCCGTTGGTGGGAATGTAAATTGGTACAGACATTATGTAGTAAAATATAGAGGTTCCTTGCTAAATATATTTAAAGAATAGTTTATTCTGTTCCCTAGCCATCACCATTTCTTAAGTCTTTGAAATTTTGCTTCAGCTCCCAGCACTCTACCAGACTTGTTAAAGTCCCTAATTGAGCTATGCTATTTGACAAATATATTAGCCTTTTCTGAGAATTCCAACTTTTCAGTGACTACAGGGCTTACAAAGGCATTTGATGCTGTGGAGGAATAACACCTTACGGTTTCTATGGTAGAGAGTCTTTCTCCTTTGTTTCTCCCTATTCTCCCTCTGTTTTTCCAGGACTTCCCTGTAACCTTCTAGGGTCCTTTTCCTCTATTCAAATCTTAAGTATAGTTATTTTGCAAGAATTAGTCTTTGGTCTTATTCTTCTCTCCTCCCACATTGTAATTTCTCTGGAAATTTCTTATACTCATTTGGCTTCATATATCAACCTTTACAATTGTAACATGTAGAGAAGTACTTGGCACATAGTAAGCAATAAATATTAGTTTAATAAATCAATGAATAAATGGATGTTGGATATCTCTTTTTCTTGACCTGACTTCTCTCTTTTACTGAAAACAGACATTTCCATATGCTTGTTTAAATTTCTGAAAAGATACTACACAGAAATATCAAACTAATTAATCAACACAACTCAATAACTTTGTCCCAAACCTCCTTTTTCTCATATCTTAACTATTGAAACAACAATTATAGTGATTGTATTTAGTAAAATGAAAATCAGAATTCAGAATTTGACAGGTACACTGGTACTCAGGAGAGCTATCTAATAGACTATTTTAAACTAGAGCTCTAAAATCAATTCATTTAATTCCCAAAAAAGCCTATCTCTTAATTTGCTGAACCACAAGAAAGCAAAGGAACACAGCAAGCTTGAAAAGTTCCTAACATTGTTTACAAGGGAATAAATGCAGGCTTATACAACTCTGGCATACTGTAGGGAAAGTAAATATAAATGGTCAGGGCCCCTCAGATGTTCAGAATCTTGCAAAGCATTTGATGTAAATATGCACGTGTGCCCAGGTGTTTCTTGGCTATTGTCTAATGTAATTGAGCATGTGCACCCAGGTGTCCTGGGTTATGGACTTAAGTATAAAGGATGAGTGGCTCTGATCTACAGTGTCCCCCCACCACCACCCCCGGGATGACCCTGGGTGAACCACAGGGAGGCCTCTACTGCTGCTGAAGGCTGTTGTTGCAAGCTGTTGAGGCTAAGGCCCCCAGGACCCACCCCCACCCCCGCCAAGAGGCCATTGCTTCTGCTGCTACTGCAAGCTGCTGCTGCTGCTGAGACCTGAGCTCATGTCGTCTGCCAAGGGTTCCCAGAATCTTTCCAAATTACCTAGCATGAACCTGCGTGTGAGTGGTCCAGTAACTCAGCCTGGCACGTGAGGGATCTGTGACCCAGTCAGTACAATGGGTTTGAAGGGTCTGTGAGTCAGCCACGACAATACAAATGGAAACTTAGTATAACTAAAATAACGAAATGTTTTGGCTTTAGTTATGAATTTCTTTAACAATATAATTGTCTGGCAGCAAGACACATACAAATGATTTTAACAAGATATTTACATGAACTTGTAATTTACCCCTTACATTATATTAATAAAATGCACTGCCTTGCACAACTTCTAGTAAAAAAAAATCAATACAAAATGTAATTCTTTTCAACGTAGAGAGATTATAACACTTAATTTGCTATATACTTTAATAAAATAAAGAAAACAACTTCATCATAGTCATTTTAAAGATGTTATAAATTCAGTTTAGAATATTTTTCTAGAAGTCCACAATCTAGAACAAAGCCTGCTACAAAATAAGCATTTAATAAATATGAATAATATGAATGAATTACCACAAGAAAATGTTCACTTTTTCTTTTGTCTTAATTTACTAAAAGAGGATATGCATAATTTTCATAAAAATATAAAATATCACATACTCGATTAAGGTACCATTTTCTAGCAAAATATTTTTGCAGAAATTAATTTTCTAGGATAATTGGGTTTTGCAGAAGTTATTTCTTGGGTTATAGCAATAGCTACTCAAATTGTCTGGTTGGGGTTATTGTGGACTCCTGTCGACCTAGCCAATTGTAAAGCTATGTGACTTTGCCAGTTGTATGGCTAGGCAATTCGTAACTAAAGCCAAAATGTTTCATAATTTTAGTTACACTGTTTTCCATTTGTATTGTCAGTGCTAGGGGTTAGGGCCCACAGACCCTTCAAATCTGTTGTACAGACAGGGTCACCAGACCCTTCTCACGCCAGGCTGGGTCACCGGACCTCTCACACGCAGGTCAACGCTAGGTAATTGGGAAAGATCCCGGGAGCCATTGGCAGACGACACAAGCTCAGTCCTCAGCAATAACAGCAGCAGTAGCAACAGAAGCAGTGGTGGTGGCAGCAGTGGTGGTGTCCACTCGGCAGGTCCTGGGGAACCTGGCAGCAACAGCTTGCAGCAACAGACTTCAGCAGCAATATCGGCCTCTGAGTGACCCCTTTGGGGGCATCCCAGGGGCGGGGACACTGTGGATCAGAGCCATTTGTCCTTTATACTTAAGTCCGATAACCCAGGACACCTGGGTGCACACGTGCAATTACATTAGACAACCAAGGAACACCTGGGTCCACATGCATATTTACATCAAATGCTCAACAAGATTCTGAACATCTGAGGGGCCCTGACCATTTTCCTTCATTTTGCCTACCTTATTCGAAAGGAGTCTCTTTAATTCATTTTGGAAGCACTATAGTGAGAAGTTTTTTAATAGCTAAATGATGCTAGTGTGTATATATCTCTATCTATCTATCTATCTATCTATCTATCTATCTATCTATCTATCTATCTATCTATCTATCTATCTATCTGCACCCAATGTCAGAGCAGCCAGATATATAAAGCAATACCCTATTAAACCTAAAGAAAGAAATAGACCCTGGGGCCAGAAATTTTTTACTTGGCCTCGACACCTTCTTAAACGTCTTTCTTATGACTCACTCTTACCTATCCATCCAACAGCCAAGCGATTGACGTATCTCTCTGATCTTTTCTAAATGGAAAGAAATGTTAGCTGGGATCTCCATCCATTACCTCTACATCATATGATAACATCCTATTTTTTTTTTCTATCTCTAAATATATCAGTGTGTTTTTCCTAAAAACAATGATATTCCCCCATGTAACTAGAGTGCAAATATCAATAACAGGAAATTAAAATTGATGCAATAATAATATCTAATCTGTAAAACTTATTCAGCTTTTGCAATTGTACAAATAGTGCCTTTATAGTAAAATAAAATTCTAAATCATGTATTGCATTCAATTTTCATGTCACTTTATTCTCCATTCATCTCTAACAGTTATTTAGAGATTGTCTTTCATAACTTTGCTATTTTTGAACAGTATAAACCAGTTATTTTTAGTGTGTCTCTTAATTCGGATTTGTTCCCTGTTCCTCATGAATACGTTCAGGTCTCAGATCATGTATCCCTGACAGAAATACAACAGAAGTCTTGTTTTTCTCCTTGCATTCTATCAAGTAACACACAATTGCAATTTGACCCATTGCCAGTGAGGTTGATTTGATCACTTATAAATGTGACTTCCACCAGTCTCCTCCACTAAAAATCATAGTATATTTATTTCAATAAATGAATATTTTGTGGAGAAATACCTTAGTGATAGGCAACATCTCGATACAATCATTCATAGTGTCCTTTGATGATTCTTATATAAATCAGACATTATCCTGATGATGGTCAAATGATGGTTTACTAACTCCACCATTTCTTCAACATTTAATTATTGGCTTTATACTTTAAGGATAGAATCTTCATCCTTCCTATTAGTTACTAGTTAAAAATATTAGTATGGACACATAGATTCTTACTTTATTCAATGGGTTATAATTCATTAGTTTGATATTCAATTTTGTTTATATTTGGCCTATGGGAGCCCCATTGAGTGGGCTCTTTTTGCACACATGTATGTTGAATATTATATATATTTATTATATCTTTATCTATGTGTACTTATAACATATTTTATTTATACAGTAGTGTATATATATGTTTATACACATATATTTATAATGTATAAATAAACATATACTTATGTATGTGTACACATATATATTGTTGGGCTAGAATATAAGAAAATATCAATTAATTTTTTGACATTTTCTTATATTCTGGCCCAACAAGATGTTCCAATATCATACCAGACATTCTCAGTCCCAGCCCTGGAGTAAGCTATTTATCCAAGTATCCCTGGTTCCCTTTTACTCAAAAATAACATTTAAAAACCAAGATCAGTTCAGTGTGTTAGGAGTGCTTTATGTCTCTATGAAATATATGTGTGTGTGTGTGTGTGTGTGTGTGTGTGTGTGTGTCTATTTCACATATACACTTATCTGTATGTATTTCTACACATGTCAATATTTATTTAAAAACATAAGTTCATATTGATAACTTCAATTCAAGTGAAACAATAGAATACAATCTGTGCTTCCTCCTTTCTATATTTATAACTTCTCTTTCCTGACATTCAGAAACATTTTTTTATTATCCACAATAGACTTACTTATTTGTTCAATTCTAAGATATTTAAAAAAGAATTGGTGAACTTCTAAAACACATATTGCAACTATGTGGATGTGTGACTGACCAAGTATTCCAGCTACTGCACTTTGAAATCAAGTGTTATATTTGTACCAGGTCACACTTTCCATGTGCTGCTTCCAGTTAGCGACAGCATGGCTGTGATACTAAGGTTAGTGTGTTCTGGGGGACTAGAGACTCCTCTAACAGCTGACTTTGTCTTATGAACTCCCCAACAGTTTTGCCAGAACTTTCTCATACCATACAGCAGTCTAAGATGCTTATAACTAATTCTCTCTTTCTTTCTCCTCTAACAGTGGTCAGAAAAGATTAGGAAAGGGGAAATCATAGCAATAAAATTTATCAAAAATAAAATGCAGACAAAAGTATGAGTCTGGCCCTCAGATCATGGGCACGAGGGGTGACAATCAACTTTGTATCTCATGAATATTCATAATAAAAAAATTAAAACAATAATAATAATAATAATAGTAAAATAAGATATAAAAAGCATCATTGAACTGTGGAACACTAAATAAGCCTAATATGAATGTAATTGGAGTTCCCAAAGGAGAAGAAAGATGAAAGAAGACAAAAAATATATGGAGAAATAATATCCAAAATATTAGAAAATTGATGAAAAGTTAAATATACAGATCCAGTAAGCTCAAGAAACATGAAGAAAACTAAACCAAGGCATATCATAATCAAATTGCATAGCGACTTTAAGATTTCTTTTTAGTTTATTTTTTTACTTATCATTATACAATGTAGTTGATTTTCAGGGCCCTTTACCAGTTCTTCCCTTTCTCCCTTCCCTCTCCCCATTTCCCATCTCTATCAACATCATATCTGTTCTCTTTTCTTAACAAGTTCAAGGAATTATTGTGATTGCTCTTTTTTTCTACTTTCTATTTGTTTATTTGTTTATTTATTTTTATTAGCTCCCACATCATGCAGTATTTCTCTTTCTGTGCCCAGTTTATTTCACTTAACATAATTTTCTCTAAGTTTATCTATGTTGCTGCGAATGGTAGTATTTCATTCATTCTTGTAGCAGAGTAGTATTTCATTATGTAGATATACCATATTTTCCTTATCCATTCATCCGATGATGGACATTTAGGCTGATTCAAACTCCTGGCTATTGTAAATAGAGCTGCATTGAACATGGGAATGCAGGTATCCTGTCAACATGATGATTTCCGTTCCTTTGGAAATATACCCAGTAGTGGGATTGCTAGACCATATGGTAGTTCTATCTGTACTTGTTTGAGGAACCTCCATACCATTTTCCATAATGGCTGTGCTAATTTACAGTCCCACCAAAAGTGTAGAAGAGTTCCGCTTTCCCTGCATCCTCACCAGCATTTGTTATTATTGGTCTTTTTAATAATGGCCAGTATAACTGCAGTGAAATGATATCTCGATGTGGTTTTGATTTGCATTTCTCTGATGACCAGTGATGCTGAGCATTTTTTCATGTACCTGTTAGCCATTTGTATGTTTTCCTTTGAAAAATGTCTATTCATCTCCTTTGCCCCTTTTTAATTGGATTATTTGTGTTTTACTGTAGAGTTGTTTGAATGTATATTCTAGATATTAATCCCTTGTTGGACATAAAGTTTGCAAAGATTTTCTTCCGTTCTGTAGGTTGTCTTTCCATTCTGTTGACCTTTCCTTTTTTGTGCAGAAGATTTTTAGTTTGATATAATCCCATTTGTTTATTTGTACTTTTGTTGCTTGTGCTTTTGGGGTCTTATTCATAAAGTCTTTGCCCAGTCCTATTACCTGGAGTGTTTCTCCTATGTTTTCCTTTAGTAATTTTATGGTTTGGGGTCTGATATCTAAGTCTTTAATCCATTTTGAGTTGATTTTGATATATGGTGAGAGGTATGGGACCAATTTCATTCTTCTGCATATGGATGTCCAATTTTCCCAGCATCATTTATTGAAGAAGCTGTCTTTTCCCCAATGAATGTTCTTGTTGTCCTTGTCAAAGATCATTGGCTGTATGTATGTGGGTTGATTCCTGGGTTGCCTATTCTGTTCCCTTGATCTGGCAGTCGTTTTTTGTGCCAGTACCATGCTGTTTTGGTTACAATAGCTTTGAAATATAATATGTAGTTGGATAGTGTTATGCCTCTGGCTTTATTTTTTATTTTTATTTTTTTATTTTTTGCTCAGGATTGCTTTGGCTACTTGGGGGTCTTTGGTCCCTATGAATGTTAGGATTGCTTTTTCTATTTCTGTGAAGAATGTCATTAGTGTTTTTATGGGGATTGCACAGAATCTTTAGATTGCTTTGAGTATAATTTCCATGATATTAATCCTTCTCATCCAAGAGCATGGTATGTATTTCCACTTATCTATGTCCAGCCATCCCCCGCACCAAAAGAAAGAGTGTATAGCAAAGTACTTTTTAGAGCAAAGACTATCACCTGAGATAAAGAAGTTTATTTCCTAATGAAAAGGATATCAATTAATCAAGAGGGCATAACAATACTAATTGAGATGCAACTAATAATGGTTCCTAAATATATGAAGCAAAGGTTGGTTAAACTGTAAGGAGAAATGGAAAAGTCCAAAGTAATAGTGGCAGATTTTAAAATTCTTTCTGAATAAATGATAGAAAAGGTAGACAAAAATAAATAAATAAATAAGAATTGAGACATTTTGAACAAAACTGTCAAACAACTTTACCTAATTGATGTTTATGAAGAACTTCACTACCAACAGCAAAATACATACTATTTTAAAGTGCATACAGAACAACTTAACCGTGATTGTCCACAATTTGGGTCACAAAACAATTCTTAATATATTTAAAAGAAGTTAAATAATAAAAAAAGTATTCTTCAAAAATAATGTTATTGAATTAGAAATTAATAACAGAAATTAAAAATTAATAATTGGAAAACCCACAGATATTTTAAAATTAAATAACATCTCTAAGTAACCATAGGTCAATGACAAAACCAAGGAAAATTATAAAGAATTTTCACCTCAATTATTAAGAAAATGCAATATGTCAGACGTTGTGCGATGCTGCAAAACAACATTAGGATAACACTTACCATAATAAATAGTGACATAAAAAAAGAGTTGTCTTAAGTCAATGACCTCAGCTTCTATCTTAAGAAATTGGAAAAACAAGAGGCAATTAAAACCAAAGTAAGCTGAAGAAAGGAAATAACACTGATCAAAGAAGAAAACAAATCAATGAAGAAGAAAAAAACAATGGACAGAAAATCATAGAAAAAAAAATCTGATTCTTTGAGAAGAATAAAACTGATAAATCTATTTCCATTCCAGAACAAAAAGAGAGAAAATATAAATTGTCATTTCAGGAATAGAAGTTATATTACTACATACTCTATAGCTATTAAATAGGCAATAAGGAAATACTATGCCCATAAATCCAATCACATATATAGACTGTTTAAATTCCTTAAAACACAGACTTTCTAAGCTCACTCTAGAAAGCATGTACAATGAAACTTCAAAGCAATGCTGAGAAAAATTAAAGATAGCCTAAATAAATGGAGAAATATATCTCATTAATAAGTTGAAGATTTGATTCTGTTAAAATATCAATTCTTCCCAAACTGATCTGTTTATTCAATGCATTCCCAATCAAAATTCAAGCACACTCATTCGTAGAATTTGATAAGTTGATTTTTAAATCTGTATGACAATGCAAAGGATCTAGAGTAGCTGGAAACAACTTTGGTAAAAACAACAAAGTTAGGGGGATAACAGGAATTAAGAGTGTATTTTATTATTATAAAGACAGACAAATATACTAACAGAATATAAAAGAGAGTTCAAAAAGACTCATATATTTATGGACAACTGATTTTTGACAAACGTGCAAAAGCAATTCAGTGTACAGTTGTCTTTCCAACAAATTTTGCTGGAACAATTTGATATCCCTATACAAAAGTGAACAAATAAATGTATTTTGATCCATGCTCCTCACTTACAGTAAAATTAACCCCAAAATGGATCATATACCTAAATATAAAACCTATAAAAACTATATAACTTATAGAGGAAAACATGTGAGAAAATCATTCCTAAGCTGTCAGGCAAAGATTTCTAAAATATTACACCAAAGTACAATCCACAAAAGAACAAATTGATAAATTTGGCTTCCTTAAAATTGAAAACTTCTGTTCATAAGTTACTATTAAGAGAACAAAATAACAAGCCTCAAACTGGGAGAAAACATTTGAAAATCATATACATATATGCTTGATAAAGGACTTGTAAACAGAATATAAAAAGAACTCTCAAAACTCGAAACAAGAAATCTAACAACCCAATTTTAAAAATGGACACAGGGTACAGGCCAGTGCCAAAACAAACCAAAATGAAAACAAAAACAAACAAATAACACAAATAAAAAAATAAAAATGAGCAAAGTATTTGAACATGTACTTCACCAAGGAAACTATATGAACAGCAAAGAACCACATGAAAAGATGCCAACATCATTAGAGATCAGGGAAATAAAAATTAAAGCAACCATAATATACCATTACACACCTATTAGAATACTAAAATTAAAAAGACAAATCATACCCCTTTTTGGCAAGGAGATAGAAGAAATGGAACTCGCATACACCTTTGTGGGAATGCAAAATACTACATTGAGTTTGGAAAACAGTTTGGCAATTTCTTAAAATGTAAACCATACATCTACTATGTAATCTAACTATTCTACTCAGAGGTATTTACCTAACTGAAATAAAAGTATATATCCATAAATAGACCCAAGCATAAATGTTCATAACAATTTTATGTAAAGCAAAGCAAAATCTAACTGCAGGATAGGCAGCTTCTTCTTCTATTCTACTCTTATCTCTCTTCCATGTACAACTACTTTCTACACTTGACCGTAATTCTAGATGCTAAAGAATTTTGGATATGTCATTTTAACTTTCTACATCTAGCTTTCAAATGTTTATTGCTGTCTACATTAATACAGGCTGAATCTGTTGTTCTTTTAATTTTTATGGCTGGAAGAAACACACTATCTTAGAAAATTGCCTTCAGCTTTTCAAAATACAATAAAAATGTATTTATACCTAACTCTTTTCTCATTTTTGCCATTCTACTTAATGAACCTTTTACCTTCCTTCCCAAGTGTTTCCTGTATCATAGGGGGATATTATTAATTTATGGAAAGAGAATGGAGGAGTTATCTAATGTTTTTAAACATTTTTAACAAAAATTATCTTCCAAGCTTTTTAAAAAATATTTGCTACCCAGTCATTGAGTTTTCCTATCATTTTTAGTGAAGTAAAATTATATATCATAATGTTAAAGAACAACACTTATTTTAAGGGTAAATGTTAAAATGGTATAGATCTGTGACTAATAATGTAACTTTGAAATAACAGCATGAATGTTACCACACTTACAATGCCTGCACTCAACTCTCAAGTGAATTGAAAGAGAAAAGGTAAAGACCTACTGTATTATAATAGCTGTGGCTTTTCCCAACTATTTTGTATTTTGTTTTACACAATAACAGATATGTAGCAATTAAGATGTTTACATTCATAAGTCCAGGGAGTTATAAGACTCCTAACATGCCTTGTTCTGATTTCTGCTGATTATGAGTCTTAAGAGTATTACTATAGGAAAGAGAAAAGAAGTGGAGAAGTATGGATTGGGTAAAGAACTAGGTGTAAAGTTGTGTATCATTATAATGAGATATGATTTTTAAGAAGATTATATGAATGCATGCATTTATTTTAAGGCAAAAAAAATCTTAAAAGACAGTGAAAAGTTATTAAAATGAATTTACAGTTGATGCTGGGCACTGTTGGTAAAACCAGAAAAAAAACAATTTTCTTTCTGTTATTCCTTTTATTTCCATTACACACACACACACACACACACACACTCCTTCTAAATGTATTTAGCAGACTTGATGTCTTGGATCACAAACTGAAAATCTACATCTATTTTCTCTGTGAATTAAAACTGAATTCTGATTGATGCAAGCAGCCGACTAGGTTCATTAGAGTTTCAGATAAAGCAATATAATTTCCACCAAAGTATTCTGTGTAATTTTGAGTACTTCCTCTGATTGTTGCAAAGTCACAATTCAGACATGATCCCAGAGTGATGGAACTTCTATGAGAATGCTGTTTTAATGTGATTTTCAAAGTAGAGTATCAAAGGCTCTCCTCATTTCCCATGTTTAATATTTTTAGAAAAGCTATCAAATAGAAAACCAGGCTTAATAATCACCTTATGTTGCACAGTTTATTGTGTGTTCTGGGCACCACTTAAAATGAGTTCCATTATTATAAATTGTACTGATTTAACTTGTAACATATATATTTTTTTCCACATTGTAATACTTGAAGTAGCTACTTTTTTCTTTCTTTTCTTTTTTTTTTTTCTAATATTTCTCTCAGGACACATTAAAGACAATTATCTTTATTCATTGATAATGTGATATTATAGATTATCACTTACTGGTCAGTGACTACAGAAGTATGAAGTGGAAGTCATTTCTCAGTTAATTTAAATGAAAATGGGTACTAAAAAGAAAGCATATACTTCATACTTAAGTTGTAAGTTTTAACAACTTGAAGAAAATTAGCATAAATTATTTAATATCTATTTCTTTACAGTACAGAATATGTATCATTTCCCCCCAGTCATATTTACCTGACATTTGACAAACATATACTGAACTCGTACTAGTCACAAAATACCATGGTAGGTATTTGGGAAGACTTAAATATATATATCCAAAAATTCTTCATTCACTTTTGTCTTCGCTTTCAGCCAGCTTCATTTTTCTTCATCACCAGTTCACATAAATTGTTAGAATTGGTTCCCTATATTGTCATTGACAGACTTGTAAAGATTCTGACATTGCCTAAAATTTATTAGTACGTCAGTTAGGATTCTTGTGGCCAGGGTCAGAAGCACAGGAAAAATAATGTGTCACAAAAGTGGAAGAATTTATTGATTCATCTAATCTAAAAAATGGTGAGGTAGCTGTAGCTGAGCCTCAGGAAAGCTAGGACACAATGTATGAATGCTCCCAAAACCATGGATAAAGAAATTGTAGTATATACATAAATACAATGGAATATTATCCAGCAATATAAAAGGTGATTCTGCCATTTGCAATAACATGGACGTTATACAAAGTGGCATCAGCCAGACACAGAAAGAGAAATACTGCATAATCTTATATGTGGAATCTTTTAAAAAATCAAATGCAAAGTTGTTGTTATGTTGGATGAATAAATCTAGAGATCAAATGTAGAACATAAAGACTATTTTTAATAACATTGTATAGTGGTAATTTTCCAAGAGAGTAGATTTTAGGAACTCTAACCACACACATACACAAAATAGGTAACTATATAAGATGATGTGCATGCTAATTTTCCTAACTGTAGTAATTACTTTACTATGAATATGTATATCAAGATAAGTATATCAAAATATCAAGTTGTACATCTTAAATATATACAATAAAAAATAGTACAATTTCAAAAAGAAGAAAAAAGAGACTTAGTTGAGAGATATACCATTGTGTGAGGAGGGGGTTAAAGTATAATGCCTTCTAAATTGAGAAGGTACATTGAGACTGAAGAAGGAAGCAGGTAGGTTCATTCAGTAATCAGAGAATTATTTTACTGTTACTTTTTTTTGTACTCTGTATTCTCCTTTCTATGGAATTATTTCAGAAAGTGTAGTAATTATAAACAACAATCTCAGCAGACAAAATCCTTATGGCAAATCAACTAACATTCTCTCAGAAGTGAGAAGTTTTTCCAACTTGCTCCCCCCCACTGACACACACTCCCTTTGTCAATAGATTAGTTTTTTTTCCCCCCCCTCAGGATACAGATCACTGAAATCACCAAGTTGTCTCCTTTCAACATTTTGACAACTTTGCTGTTCAGTGCCTACCACAGGAACAGCCGGCAGAGAATCAGGAAGACCATGACAGGCAAGTTAAATCACAGTGAAGTAAGAAACTTTGTGAAGGGTGGAAAAGGCATTCAAATTGATTAGTCAGAAGAGACACTGTTGGACTTTGTATGCATCCAATAACTGCCAGTCAATAGCTCAAACAATTGAAAAAAGGTGTGCTTTCCTTTTTTCTTTTTTTTTTTTTTTAATTTTTAATTTTTAATTTTTTTTTTTTAATTTTATTTTGTCGATATACATTGTAGCTGATTAATGCTCCCCATCACCAAAACCTCCCTCCCTTATCCCTCCCCCCCTCCCCCCCAACAATGTCCTTTCTGTTTGTTTGTTGTATCAACTTCAAATAATTGTGGTTGTTATATCTTCTTCCCCCCCCCCCCCGGTTTGTGTGTGTGTGTGTGTGTGTGTATGTGTGTGTGTGAATTTATATATTAATTTTTAGCTCCCTCCAATAAGTGAGAACATGTGGTATTTCTCTTTCTGTGCCTGACTTGTTTCACTTAATATAATTCTCTCAAGGTCCATCCATGTTGTTGCAAATGGCAGTATTTCATTCGTTTTTATAGCTGAGTAGTATTCCATTGTGTAGATGTACCACATTTTCCGTATCCACTCATCTGATGATGGGCATTTGGGCTGGTTCCAACTCTTGGCTATTGTAAAGAGTGCTGCGATGAACATTGGGGAACAGGTATACCTTTGACTTGATGATTTCCATTCCTCTGGGTATATTCCCAACAGTGGGATGGCTGGGTCGTATGGTAGATCTATTTGCAATTGTTTAAGGAACCTCCATACCATTTTCCATAGAGGCTGCACCATTTTGCAGTCCCACCAACAATGTATGAGAGTTCCTTTTTCTCCGCAGCCTCGCCAGCATTTATCGTTCATAGTCTTTTGGATTTTAGCCATCCTAACTGGGGTTAGATGGTATCTCAATGTGGTTTTGATTTGCATTTCCCGGATGCTGAGTGATGTTGAGCATTTTTTCATATGTCTGTTGGCCATTTGGATATCTTCCTTAGAGAAATGCCTACTTAGCTCTTTTGCCCATTTTTTAATTGGGTTGCTTGTTTTCTTCTTGTACAGTTGTTTGAGTTCCTTATATATTCTGGATATTAATCCTTTGTCAGATGTATATTTTGCAAATATTTTCTCCCACTCTGTTGGTTGTCTTTTAACTCTTTTAATTGTTTCTTTTGCTGTGCAGAAGCTTTTTAGTTTGATATAATCCCATTTGTTTATTTTTCCTTTGGTTGCCCGTGCTTTTGGGGTCGTATTCATGAAGTCTGTGCCCAGTCCTATTTCCTGAAGTGTTTCCCCTATGTTTTCTTTAAGAAGTTTTATTGTCTCAGGGTGTATATTTAAACCCTTAATCCATTTTGAGTTGATTTTAGTATACGGTGAGAGGTATGGATCTAGTTTCATTCTCCTGCATATTGATATCCAGTTATCCCAGCACCACTTGCTGAAGAGGCAGTCCCTTCCCCAGTGAATAGGCTTGGTGCCTTTGTCAAAGATCAGATGGCAGTAAGTGTGTGGGTTGATTTCTGGATTCTCTATTCTATTCCATTGGTCAGTGTGTCTGTTTTTATGCCAGTACCATACTGTTTTGGTTATTATAGCTTTGTAGTATAGCTTAAAGTCAGGTAGTGTTATGCCTCCAGCTTTATTTTTTTTCTCAGCATTGCTTTGGCTATTCGTGGTCTTTTATTGTTCCATATAAATGTCTGAATAGTTTTTTCCATTTCTGAGAAAAATGTCCTTGGAATTTTGATGGGGATTGCATTGAATTTGTATATCACTTTGGGTAGTATGGACATTTTCACTATGTTGATTCTTCCAATCCAAGAGCATGGAATATCTTTCCATCTTCTTGTATCCTCTCTAATTTCTCTCAGCAGTGGTTTGTAGTTCTCATTATAGAGATTTTTCACCTCCTTGGTTAACTCAATTCCTAAGTATTTTATTTTTTTGGTGGCTATTGTAAATGGGCAGGCTTTCTTGATTTCTCGTTCTGCATGTTCACTATTGGAGAAAAGAAATGCTACTGATTTTTGTGTGTTGATTTTGTATCCTGCTACTGTGCTGAAATCATTTATCAATTCCAACAGTTTTTTTGTAGAGGTTTTAGGCTGTTCGATATATAGGATCATGTCATCTGCAAACAGGGACAGTTTGACTTCATCTTTTCCAATCTGGATGCCCTTTATTTCCTTCTCTTCTCTGATTGCTCTGGCTAGTACTTCCAACACTATGTTGAATAGGAGTGGTGAGAGTGGGCATCCTTTTCTGGTTTCTGTTCTTAAAGGAAAAGCTTTCAGCTTTTCCCCATTCAGGATGATATTGGCAGTGGGTTTGTCATATATGGCTTTAATTATGTTGAGATACTTTCCCTCTATACCTAACTTATAGAGGGTCTTTGTCATGAATGAGTGCTGAACTTTATCAAATGCTTTTTCAGCATCTATAGAGATGATCATATGGTCCTTGTGTTTGAGTTTATTAATATGGTGTATCACATTTATTGATTTGGGTATGTTGAACCAACCTTGCATCCCTGGGATGAATCCCACTTGATCGTGGTGAATAATTTTTCGTATGTGTTGCTGTATTCTGTTTGCTAGTATTTTAGTGAGGATTTTTGCATCTATATTCATCAAGGATATCGGCCTGTAGTTTTCTTTTTTGTTTATATCTTTACCTGGTTTTGGTATCAGGATGATGTTTGCTTCATAGAATGAGTTTGGGAGATTTGCGTCCGTTTCAATCTTTTGGAATAGTTTGTAAAGAATCGGTGTCAATTCCTCTTTGAATGTTTGGTAAAATTCTGCTGTGAATCCATCTGGTCCTGGGCTTTTCTTTGTTGGGAGCCTTCTGATAACAGCTTCAATCTCCTTTATTGTTATGGGTCTGTTCAAATTTTCTACGTCTTCACGGTTCAGTTTTGGGAGCTTGTGTGTGTCCAGAAATTTATCCATTTCCTCCAGATTTTCAAATTTGTTGGCGTATAGTTGTTTATAGTAGTCTCGAATGATTCCTTGTATTTCAGATGAATCAGTTGTAATATCGCCTTTTTCATTTCTAATTTTGGTTATTTGAGTCTTCTCTCTTCTTTTTTTTGTTAGCCATGCTAATGGTTTGTCAATTTTATTTATCTTTTCAAAAAGCCAACTTTTTGATTCGTTGATCTTTTGAATTGTTTTTTGGTTTTCAATTTCATTCAGTTCTGCTCTGATCTTAATGATTTCTTTCTGTCTGCTAACTTTAGGATTGGATTGTTCTTGTTTTTCTAGTTCTTTAAGGTGAAGTGTTAGGTTGTTCACTTGCCATCTTTCCATTCTTCTGAAGTGAGCATTTAATGCAATAAATTTTCCCCTCAATACTGCTTTTGCAGTATCCCACAGGTTTTGGTATGATGTATCATTGTTTTCATTAGTTTCAATAAACTTTTTGATTTCCTGCTTGATTTCTTCTTGGACCCATATGTCATTAAGTAGAATGCTGTTTAATTTCCATGTGTTTGTATAGTTTCCAGAGTTTTGTTTGTTGTTAATTTCTAGTTTTAATCCATTGTGGTCTGAGAAGATACATGGGATAATTCCAATTTTTTTGAATTTATTGAGACTTGATTTGTGACCTAATATGTGATCTATCCTGGAGAATGATCCATGTGCTGATGAGAAGAATGAATATTCTGAGGTTGTTGGGTGGAATGTTCTGTAGATATCTGCCAATTCCAATTGGTCTAGAGTCTTGTTTAGATCTTGTGTTTCTCTACTGATTCTTTGCCTAGATGATCTGTCTAATATTGACAGTGGAGTGTTCAGGTCCCCTGCTATTATGGTATTAGTGTCTATTTCCTTCTTTAGGTCTAATAGAGTTTGTTTTATAAATCTGGCTGCTCCAACATTGGGTGCGTACATATTTATGATTGTTATGTCTTCTTGATGGATCAGTCCTTTTATCATTAAGTAGTGTCCCTCATTGTCTCTTTTTATGGTTTTTAGTTTAAAGTCTATTTTGTCAGATATAAGAATAGCCACTCCAGCTCGTTTTTCTTTTCTGTTTGCATGGTAAATCTTTTTCCATCCTTTCACTCTTAGTCTGTGTGAATCTTTATGGGTGAGGTGGGTCTCTTGTAGGCAGCATATAGTTGGGTCCTGCTTTTTGATCCAGTCAGCCAGTCTGTGTCTTTTAATTGGGGAATTTAAGCCTTTAACATTAAGAGTTGTTATTGAAAGGTGTTGATTTATTCCTAGCATTTTATTGGTTGTTTGGTTGTCTTAGGTGTCTTTTGTTCCTTGCTTTCTGATTTACTGTTTGGTTTCTTTGTTTGTTGGTTCCTTAGGTTGTAGATAGTGTTTTTGTTAGCTTGTTTTCTCTTCATGAATGCCATTTTTATTGTACTAGCGGGTTTAGATTTTTCTTAGGTTTTTATGGCAGTGGTAGTTATTTTTCAGGAACCAAACCCAGTACTCCCTTGAGGATTTCTTGTAAGGGTGGTCTTGTGGTAGTGAACTCCCGCAGTTTTTGTTTGTCTGAGAAATATACTATTTGCCCCTCATTTCGGAAGGATAGCCTTGCAGGGTAGAGTATTCTTGGCTGGCAATCTTTGTCTTTTAGTATTTTGAAAATATCATCCCATTCCTTTCTAGCTTTTAGGGTTTGTGATGAAAAGTCTGATGTTAACCTGATTGGGGCTCCCTTATAGGTGATTTGACGCTTCTCTCTTGCAGCTTTTAAGATTCTCTCTTTGTCTCTGAGTTTTGCCAATTTGACTATGACATGTCTTGGAGAAGGCCTTTTTGGGTTGAATACGTTTGGAGATCGTTGAGCTTCCTGGATCTGAAGATCTGTGATTTTTCCTATACCTGGGAAGTTTTCTGCCACTATTTTGTTGAATATGTTTTCAATGGAATCTCCATTTTCCTCCCCTTCTGGAATACCCATGACTCGGATATTTGAGCGCTTGAGGTTGTCTGATATCTCTCTCAGATTTTCTTCCATGTCCTTGATTCTTTTTTCTTTCTTTTTGTCTGCTTGTGTTATTTCAAACAGCCCATCTTCAAGTTCAGAGGTTCTCTCTTCAACTTCGACAAGCCTGCTGGTTAAACTCTCCGTTGTGTTTTTTATTTCGTTGAATAACTTCTTCAGTTCAGCAAGTTCTGCTACATTTTTTTTCAGGACATTGATTTCCTTGTATATTTCCTCTTTCAGATCCTGTATACTTTTCCTCATTTCATCATGATGTCTAGCTGAGTTTTCTTGTATCTCATTCAGTTTCCTTAGAATTATCACTCGAAATTCCTTGTCAGTTATTTCAAGGGCTTCTTGTTCTATAGGATCTAGAGTATGAGATTTATTAACTTTTGGTGGTGTACTTTCTTGATTTTTTGTATTTCTGGTGTCTTTTTTTTTGGTGTTTATTCATTGTGGCCGGGGGTTTCACAGTCCACCGGTTTGAGACTAATGACTAACTAGGATGTTGCTGTGGTTGCCAATTTGGTATGGCTCCCACCGTGACTGCTCAGTTGGCCTCTAGTGTCTTCTGTGTGTGGTTGCCTCGGGTCTTGGGCTTCTCCGGGGATCCACCTTTCTGGTCAGCTTGCACTCTGCTGGGCTGGTGGATCACGTACCACAGGGTGTGTGATCTCTGTTGAGCTTTCACTTTCTGTACAGGACTTCTCCCCGTTCCGTGTGCTCTGGCCCAGGCTGTTAGATTGTGCTGTGGCGACCCCACCGGGTGTGTGGTTTCTGTCGAGTCTCCGCCTCCCTGGCCGCACGTCTCCCCCCTCTGTGCACACTGTGCTGGGCTGGGGCGTGTCTTCTGCACCCCTCGTCTATCAGCTGGGCCTTCAAGACCCTGCTCAGCACCGCCTCGCCCAGGAAGTCTACCAGTTTTCTGCTAGGCACAGACGACCGGTCTCTCTGGGTGCCTTTGTAGCACTGTGTAGATCTTTCTCGGGTCTTGTTCACCTTTGTATCCCCCCGGTATAAACCGAGTCTAGTGCCCGCCTGCAGCCTGCTCTCCGGCAGGTTCAAGCGGACCTGGGAACTCTCCTACCACACTATTCCCAACCAGAAATTCGTTAGGCTTTTTTCCAAACTGGTGGTCGCAGAGATGGTATCTGCCTCCCAGTAACAGGAAGTTTACCGGGGCCGGAGTCCAGGGTGTGGTGGAGTGACAGTCGGCCCGCCCGTACTTCCTTGCCCTCCCAACACTGGTCGGGACGCCCCACACCCCCAGCCCCACCAGAGAACCGCGGAGGGAGTGGGAGAGGAGGCCGGCCTGCAGGGTCCGGAAAGCCCCGCGCCAGGCCGAGCAAATGGGCTCAGTGATGGCCGAGCAGGGCGGAGCTGCCCGCACCTGGGAAAATGGAGGCAGCACCGGGGCAGTGAGTGGCCTGGTGGTGCAGGCGGGAGCCACGTGGGCATGAACCCCCCGATCAGAGCTGTGCCAGGGATCACTCACAGTGCTGTGCCAGGTCGGGCGCTCGCTCTGTCTCTGGTTTGTTGCCTTCCGTGTTCTCGGCGCTGCCGCCTCGGGCTGTTCAGTCGCGGCGTCACTCGGGCGCTCCCAGGAATCTTCTTTAATGCCGGCCTGAAACCTCGAATCCTGAATAGGGCAGCTGGCCGCCTTCAGTGCGGCCCCAGCCTCCGGGATCCTGGCTGCATCCACAGCAGCCCTGGCGCCGTGTTCCCTGTTTCAAGACTCGCTTTTGCAGTTAAGAATCAGTTCTTTTCCTGCTCCACACTTCAAAGCTGTTGCCTGTAAATGAGGCAGCCTCTCCTGCCAGGGGCAAAGTGGCGTTGAACCCCCACGACCGGCCAGCAGCAGCAGTCCTCCCTTAAGAGATGGCCAGAGGAAGGTCCACAAGTTTCCCGACTGCCTGAGGCCCAGTGGCCACCTTTTCCACCTCAGCTACTCCGCGCCAGCCGCCGCAGCCGCCGCCATCTTGAAAACCTTTTTTTTAAAAATTGAAACATAATTGATTTTACATGTTCGTTGGATACAGAATTAACTATCAATACCTATATACAATATGTGATGATCTAATCAGGATAATTAGCATATTCATTATTACAAATTGTACCCATTCTTCTCTACATTGTTAATGGACACAGAGATATTTATTAATTGGGGTGACTTACAGACAGAAAGCTGAACACAGTGAAGAACCAGACATCAGAAGATCAGAGCTCTGATTTTCTGAGGTTAGACAATCTTTATATAGAAAATCCCCTGTTACTAGAAATAACTTCAAGAAAACATCTTAAAAAAATAAGTTGATAACATCATTTACCAGGTGTCTTTTTGATTCACAAAGAAGAGGATATTGTGATTTTAGTGCTCAGACCACCAATGCCACCTGCTGTAATAAATCATTCACTCCCTGAATCCAATGTTTCTTTTAGAGCTTGCCCTAAAGTTAAGGTGCAACTGGTCAGTGAAGCAAAGAAATAATGTCCTCCAGGTTGACCAGGAGTCATCATGGCAGGCAGGGTACAAAATGACACTGATTTTTTTTATCCTCTAACAACTGTGATCATGAACTGGAAGACACTATAATTTGAAGGATTAAATTCTTCCTAAATTTATCTGTAGGTTCAAGGCAATCCCAACCATAATGTTAGTAAGATTTTTTATAGATAATGCATAGCTGATTCTAAAATTAATATGGAAATGCAAAGCATTTTAAATAGACAAAAAGAAATCTTAGTGAAGAACAACAATTTTGGGAGATTTAAGAATTACCAGAATGACAAAAATTAAAAGGATGGTCAACACCAAATGTTGGCAAGAAGGTATAGCAACCATATTCTCAACAATATTGGTGGTGAAAAGGTACCACCACTGTGAAAAAGATATGCCAGTATGTTCTAAAGTAATATGCACCTACAATATGGAACAGATTTGTCTCTATGTAATTATCAAAAAGAAGTAAAAATACACACAAAAATATATGTACAATGATTTTTCATAATGGCCCCAACCTGGACCAGGACTTGTACCAAAAATAGAAGACGGGGTAAAAAACTGGCATATCTATACAATAGAATAGTATTCTGTAAAAAAAAGGAATGAACTACTGATACATACAACATACACAAATATCAAAAACATTATGCTGAGTAAATAAGCCTTATATATCCATATTATGTGGCTTTACTCATTTACATTTCTTGAACTAGTAGAACAAATCTGTGATGGAAAGAAATGAGAAAAGTCGTTGCCTCTTGGCAATAGGAGCAGATATTGACTGGGAAGCAGCATGAGAGAACCATCTAGGTGATAGTAATGTTCTAGATTGTGTTATTCCATTTGCTGTTGCTTATAACAAAAACCTGAAATTGGATAATTTATAAAGAAATTAAATTTATTTCTTACAGCTTTGGAAGATAGGATTCCAAGGTCCAGGGGGCATATCTGATGAGGACTTTTTTCTTGATAGAAACTCTTCACAGAGTCCTACGGCAAAGCAGGATATCATATAATCAGGGCTAGGTGAGGGCACTGTAATATACTGAGTTACTCTCTTTAAAAAACCACTAGTCTACTTCCTGATAATCCATTAAACCATTAACCCATTAATCCATTAAACCATTAACAAGGGCATAATCCTCATGACTCAGTACTGTCTTAAAAGCCCTACCTTTCAAATACTATAATCAGATTTCCCACCCTCTTAACACTGTTACAATGGGGATAGGATTCCAACACATGAACTTTTGGGGGATACATTCAACTATAGCTTATATATTAAAGGAGGTTTCAAAACTCATCAGAAAGTACACATAGTATTTATGCATTTTACATTAAATAAATTTATTCACAAAAGAAAAATGTGAACTGTAAATAAATATTGAACTGTACTTAATGATATTAATGCTAAAATATTTATGGTGACATTTACTTTTGTTTGCACCTTACTTTGAAATTCATCAAAATAATAAAATGGGTTAATAAATGCATAGATGGATAAATGTGATAAATTGATTATAATAAAATGTTAAGAGCAGAATCTAGTCAGTGGTTGTATGGAAAGTATCTGTAAAATTTTTCAACTCTTCTGCATGTTTAAAAATTTCAGTAATACAATGCTGGAAAAATCAATTCTTAAAACAGAAAACAAAACTTGTGAAAGAATATTTATAGCAGCTTTATTCTAATAGCCCCAAATCAGAAACAACCCTAACATCCATTAACATGTGAATCTTAAACAATTTGTGATATTTTTCACAAAGGATGAACTAATGCTAGAAACAACCACATGGATGAATCTGAAAATATTCAGTCCGTGCAAAAAAAGCTGAATACAAAATGTATACTGTATGATTATATTTATGGAAAATTCTAGAGCAAGAAAAACTAATCTATAAAGACATAAAGTAGATCATTTCCCCACTCCCCCAGCCCCCGGAGCTTGAGGTGGGGGATTTAACTACCAAAATACAGAATGGAATTTGTGGGGGAGTGGTGTAAGGAAAATATTCTAAATTGATCATAGTAGTTGTATATATATCTTTCAAAACTCATTGAAATGCACACATAAAACGGGCAGATTTATAATATGTAAATTATACCTCATTAAAGATGATTAGCAAAACAATCTGCATACTGGTGCTGACATTCTGTGTAGCATTTCAGAGGGTACTGTAAGTTTTCTCAATCCTATAATCCTTTGCTAAGGACTACAATAACTCCAATGTGCTAATGCTAATTATAGGGAACTTTTTATTCTAGCTGATGCAATACTCACTGCCTCCCTAAACCGTGCATCATTCTGATACTTTTTTTCAACTGTAAGTGACAGAGATTTAAATCAACCTAAAAGAAGAAATATATTGGCTCATGAGACACCAAAAAGTTTAAATAACAAAGATCTGTGAAGGATGAGCATGCAACTGTCACTTGGGAATGCCTAGAACAAGGTAATCTAGATAATTCTTTTTCTTTTCTTAGTTTTATTTATTTTTATTTCAACATTTACTTTTACATATTTGTGGGGTGTGGTGTTTTGTTTCAATATATGCATAGACGGCACAATGATTCACATAGGGTAGATAGCATAGCATAGTTTTATACTCATTAGTCTGCCACTTCTCCTACCCCCACACCCCTTCCCTTCCAGCTTCTGGTAACCATTAATCTACTCTCTACTTGTATGAAAACCTTTTCTTTTTCTTAAGACTCCACATATGAGTGAGATCATGCGGTATTTGTCTTTCTGTGCCTGAGTTACTTCACTTAACATGATGGTTTCCAGTTTCAACCAAGCTGCTGGAAATGATAGGATATCATTTCTTTTTATAGCAAAATAGTATTCCATTGTGTATATATACCACAGATTTTTGTTTTTGTTTTTCATCCATTCATCTGTTGATGGACATTTAGGTTGATTCCATCCCTTGGCTACTGTGAATAGCATTTCAAATAATGTGGGAGTGTAAGTGTCTTTTTGATATATTGATTTCATTTCATTTCCATTCATACCCAGTAGTGGAATAGCTGGGTGGTAAGGTAAATCTATTTGCAGTACTCTGAGGAACCTCCATACTGTTTTCCACAATGGCTGTACCAATTTACATTCCCATCAACAATGTAGTAGGGCTCCCTTTATTCCACATCCTCACCAGCATTTGTTATTTTCTGTCTTTTTGCTAATAGCCATTCTAAATGTGAGAGTTTTAAGTTGCATTTCCCTGATGATTAGTGATTTTGAGCTTTTTTCATGTGCACATTGGCCATTTGTATGTCTTCTCTTAGAAATGTCTCTTCAGGCTCTTTGCCCATTTTTTAATTGGGTTGTTTGGTTGTTTTGCTGTTGAGTTATTTGAGTTTCTTATATACTCTGGATATTAGTCCCTTGTCTGTTATGTAGTTTGCAAAAACTTTCTCCCATTGAGTAGGTTGTTTCTTCACTTTGTTGATAATGTCTGTTGCTGTGAGAGCTACCAGTTTGATACAGTTTCATTTGTGTATTTTTCCTTTAAGTTACCTGTGTCTTTTTAGTCCCACTCAAAAATATGCTGCCCACTCCCATTTTGTGTAGCATTTCCCCTATATATTCTTCTAATAGTTTCATAGTTTTGGGTGTTAAATTTAGGTCTTTAATCCATTTTGAGTTGATTGTGTATGGTGAGAGAGGGGTCTAGTTTCAATCTTCTGCATGTGGATATCCAGTTTTCCCAGCACCATTTATTGAAGAGGCTGTCCTTTTCCCAATGTGTATTCTTGGCACCTTTGTCAAAAATCAGTTAGCTCTAAGTGCATGGGTTTATTTCTAGGCACTTTATTTTGTTCCATTTGTCTATTTGTTTATGTTTATGCCATTACCATGTTGTTTTGGTTACAATAGCTTTATGGTATATTTTGAAGTCAGGGAGAGTGATGCCTCCAACCCTTCTTTTTGTTCAAGATTGCTTTAGCTATATGTGGTCTTTTGTGGTTCCATACAAATTTTAAGATCATTTTTTAATATATCTATGAAGAATATTATTGGTATTTTGATAAGGATTTCATTGAATATATAGACTGCTTTGGGTAATATGGACATTTTGATGATTTTAATTCTTCCAACCCTAAAACATAGGATATCTTTCCACTTGTCTGTGTCCTGTTCAATGTTTTTTCACCAGTGCTTCATAGTTTTCATTGTAGATGTATATCACCTTTCACCTCCTTGGTTAAATTTATTCTTATTTCTTTTCTTTTCTTTCTTTTTTATTTTGTTTTTTGGTGGCTATTGCGAATAGGATTACTTTCTTGATTTCTTCTTTAGCTATTTCATATTGGCATGTATCAATTTTTGGATGTTGATGTTGTATCCTGCATTACACTGAATTCATTTATTAGTTCTAGTAATTTTTTGTAGGCTTCAGGTTTTTCTATGTATAGGATCATGTCATTTGCAAATACGGATAGTTTGACTTCCCTCTCCAATTTTGATGCCCTATATTGCTTTTTCTTGCCTTATTGCACAGGCTAGAACTTTCAGTGCTATATTGATAAGAGAGGGGAAAGTGGGCATCCTTGTTTGTTCCAGAACTTAGAGGAAAAGCTTCCAGTTTTTGTCTGTTCAGTATGATATTAGCTGTGTGTTTGTTATATATGGCCTTTACTGTGTTGAAATGCATTCATTCCATACTTAATTTGTTGAGGGCATCAAGACACATTAGATTTTATAAAATGCTTTTTCTGCATCTATTTAAATTATTGTATGTTTTTTTTTCCTTCCTTCTTTTGAGGTGATGTATCATGTTTATTGATTCATGTATATTGAACCTTGCATCACTGGGGTGAATCCCACTTGATCATGGTAAGTGATCTTTTTAAACTGTAGTTGAATTCTATTTGCTAGTATTTTACTGAGGATCTTTGCATCTGTGTTCATTAGGGATATTGTTCTCTAGTTTTCTTTTTTTGTTGTTGTGTCTTTTTCTGATTTTGGTATGAGGATAATGTTGGACTCATAGAATCAGGTTGGAAGTATTCCCTCCTCTTCAATTTTTTGGAAGAGTTTGAGGAGAATTGGTATTAGTCCTTTAATTGTTTGGTAGAATTCAGCAGTGAAGCCACCAGGTCCTGGGGTTTTCTTTGTTAGGAGACTTTTTATTACTATTTCAACCTCATTTCTTGTTACTGGTTTGTTTAGGTCTTCTTGTTCTTCATGATTCAACCTTGGTAAGTTGTATGTGTCCAGGAATTTATCAATTTTTTCTAGGTTTTCCAGTTTGTTTGCATATATTGTTCATAGTAGTCTCTTATGATCTATTGTATTTCTGTGGTATCCTTTTTTGTTTCTGATTTTATTTATTTGAAACTTCTCTCTTTTTTTCTTTGATAATTTAGTTAAAGGTTTATTGATTTTGTTTACCTTTTTGAAAAAACAGCTCTTTTTCATTGATATTTGTGTGGTTTTTTAATCTCTAATTGATTTATTTCTGCTCTGATCTTTGTTATTTCTCTTCTTCTACTGATTTTGGGTTTGGTCTGTTTTTGGTTTTAGCTCCTTGAGGTGTAATGTTAGGCTATTTAGTTAAAGTCTGTGTGTGTGTGTGTATGTGTGTGTGTGCGTGTGTTGGCATTTATTGTTAAAAACTTCCCTCTGAGAACTGCTTTTGCTATATCCCCCAAGTTCTGGTAAGTTGTGTTCTCATTCTCACTTGCCCCCAGAAATTTTTAAATTTCCTTTTTGATTTCTTCTTTGACCCATTAATTATTCAGGAGCATGTTGTTTAATTTCCGTGTGTTTGTATGGTTTCTAGTGTTCCTTCTGTTTTTGATTTCTAGTTTTATTTTGCTGTGGCCAGACAAATAGTTGATATGATTTATTTTTTTTTAATTGAGGCTTTTTTTGTGACCTAACATATTGTCTATTCTAGAAAATGTTCCACATGTTGCTGAGAAGAATGTGTATTCTGTAACTGTTGAATGAAATGTTCTATATATGTCCATTAGATCCCATTGGCTTCTAGAGTAGAGATTAATTCTGATATTTCCTGGTTAATTTTATGTCTGGATGATCTGTCTTTTGCTGAGAATGGGCTGTTAAAGTCCCCAAGTATTATAGTATTGAAATATATTTCTCCCATTAGGTCCAACAGTAATCGCTTTACATAATTGGGTGCTCTGGACTTGGTTGTGTGTATATTTAGAATTGTTATGTTCTCTTGTTAAATTAATCTCTTTATTATTATACAATGACCTTCCTTGTCTTTTTTTTTTTTCTTTTTTTACTTTCCTTGGCTTGAAGACTATTTTGTCTGATATAAGTATAGCTACTTCTGCTATTTTTTGCTTTCCATTTGCATGAAATATCCTTCTTCAGCCCTCTGCTTTCAGTTGTTGTGTGTCTTATAAGTCAAGGTAGTTTCTTTTAGGTAGCATATTGTTGGCTCTTGTTTTATAATCCATTGAAGCACTCTGTGTCTTTTAATTGGGGTACTTAATCTGTTTACATTTAGAGTTATTATTGATATATAGGGACTTGTTGTTGCCATTTGTTCCTTTTTCTCTGGTTGTTTTATTAATGATTTCTTTTCTTCCAATCTTACTGTCTTTCTTTGTGATTGAGTGGTTTTCTCTAGCAAAGTATTTTGATTTCTCACTATTTATTTTTAGTATGTCTCTTACAAGTTTTTGTGTTATGGTTACCATGAGGCTTACACAAAACATGATATAGTTATAACAGATTATTTTAGACTAATAAAAATTTAACTTTGGTATCTAAGAAAAGGAACAATAAACAAAGCCAACTCTATGCTTTGGCATCATTACCCCCTCCACTTTTTAACAGTTTATTGTTTTAAGGTACATATTTTAATACTGGCTATGTCTTATGTGGTTATTGAATGTGTTAGTGTCTCACTAAGTTTTTCCTTTAGTTTTCATATTAAAGATGTAAGCAGTTTCATACTAAAGATGTGACTACCCTTACAACGTTGGAGTATTCTGATGTTTTCTGTGAACTTACTTTACTAATGAGTTATATAACTTCAACTGTTTTCTTAGTGCTCCTTAGCATCATGTTCTTTCAAACTGAAGAACTTATTTGAGCATTTTTTGTAATGCAGATCTAGTACTGATGAATTCCCTTAGATTTTGTTTACCTGGGAATAACTTATTTCTCTTTCATGTTTGAAGGTTAGTTTTACTGGATAGAGAATTTTTAGCTGACAGTCTTTTTCCCTCAGAACTCTGGATATATCATCCCATTATCTTCTGGCATGTAGGGTTTCTACTGAGAAATCCTTTGAGAAATATACTGGGGTTCTGTTGAATGTTATGTAGTTCTTTTTTCTTGCTGCTTTCAGGATTCTTTCTTTGTCTTTGGTTTTTGATAATTTGATTGTGATGTTTCTTGGGATCTTCCTACTTGGATTGAATTTGGTTAGCAGCCTCTGAGCTTCCTATACCTGGATGCTGTCATCTATCTCCATACCTGGGAGATTTTCAGAATATGCTTTCTACATCTTTTTCTTTACCCTCCCCTTCAGATATGCCAGTAATGTGGACGTTATTTAACTTGAGGGAATCCCATATTTGCTGTATTTCTGTTCCATTTTTTTATTCTGATTTCTTTTTGCTTCTCTGATTTGAAAATTTCATATGTTCTATCTTTGAGCTCACTGATTCTTTCCTATGTTTGATTAAGTCTGCTGTTGTTGAAGCTTCTGATTTTTTCAGCTCAGATAATGTTTTCTTTACTTCTCAAATTTCTTTCTTTTTTGTTTTTCTTTTAATTGATTCAATTCCTTTGTCAAGTTTCTCCTTCTGCTCCTGGATTTATTTTCAGATACCATTTAATCTTCTATCTGTATTTTCTCATGACTCTCCAAACATCCTTAAGAGTGTTATTCTGAATTCTCTGTCAGACATTTCGTAAATTTGCTGTTCCTTTGGGTACATTGCTGGTGCTTGGTTTATTGCCTTTTTTGGTGTCATATTCCTCTATTCTTTCTTGATCTTTGTGTCTTTACATCGATTCCTGAGCATTTGAGGAGACTGCTACTTCTAGGTTTTAAAAGTGATGCTTGCAGATGTTGCAGTTTTACTGGTTAATATCAGAGTTTTATGTCTGGCCTGTGGTTTTGGTCAATTTCAAAATTGGGGGAACTTCCTGTGGGGACCAGCACTTGAGCTCTGTGGTTGCACTAAATAGTTGCTTTGCTGCTGATTCCCTGGAGAAGGGCTTTTGTTCTGGCTGGATTTTAATTATTGGCCTTTTACTCACTTTCAGGTCTTGTGAGGTCAGATAGACCTGGGCTGTGGAAATTCTGGGCCAGGATTGAGTCTTTCCAGCTATTGGGCCCCTGCAGTTCTATTTCCCTGAACAATCTTTACTGAATGAGCTTGTGCCAATTGGGAAGACAGATCTCCTGCCCACTCTGCACCCCAATGTTCCCCTAGCTGGCCAACCTCCTTCTCATACTCCTTATACTTCTTGTAAGGTGGGATATGTACAGGTCCTTCTCAATGACTCACCAGTCTCTGGGTGATTCATTTCGTTGGTCAGCTGTGACCTCTCACTTCTGTGTGAGTTCACAGGCATATCATCAGTGGTCTCGCTGGCCTGAGAGCTAGTATGGTGCACTCCAAAGCACTCTTCTCTGCAGTCTCCAGGCAACTTCACACAAAGGGCTCATATGTGGCTTTTGCTGGCTCCTGTTTTGTGTGCTACAGCTTCTTTCCACCTATCTCGGGGTTGGCTTTGAAGTACCTGGGGCTTGAGATGGTCAGAGCAGTTTTTTCTTCCTCTCACCATGGCTTCTCTCACTGTCATGAATTCTGCAGGTCTCTCCTCCTCTTCCTCCAAGCTCCAATGGCCCTAGGTTGGCAGTGCAGTGTTTTTTGTTTTTTTGTTGTTGTTGTTTTTGTTTTTGGCAGCTGGCCAGTAAGGGTAAGGGAATTTAAACTCTTGAATTGACCTTAGTGTTATCAGAACCATGCTTGCAGTCTTTGTTTTTAAATAATTGCAAATTGGTCGATTATGGCAGAGAGTGATGCTAGAGATCATCTATTTCAATACCTTGATGGTAAACTAGATAATTCTTCAAAGGCTCTTTCACCATCTCTCTTCTATTATTATTATTATTATTATTATTATTATTATTATTATTATTATTATTACTATTAATAATAATCATTATTTGGGGGAAGAATTTGTTTTAGTTTTGGCTTATGTTTTCTAGATTTGGACTTCATTCTACACTGCAGATGGACTTTCTCCCCTTTCCAAGACATGTGCCATGGCTCCTGAATTTGCCAAATTCTAAATCCTATGACTTCCCTAACTGGTGAGAGTTAGTATCAATGCTCTCTTTAGTCCTAATCAGAAAAATCTTGGAAAAGAATGCCTTTGGCCTATCTTAGCGTGGTCCTCTTGATTATGGTGGGGAATCAGGGATATGGGTCATAACATATATGGAGGTTCTGGTGATAGTTTTGAAGATAGCGGTATTGAAAATTTGGCATGTTACAAAAGAACTGAAAACAATTTCCTATGTAGTATTGTTAATAAGCATATTATCACATATTAAGTAATAAAAAAGTATTTATTTTTACAAGTATTAAGAAACAAAAGTAGACCCTTTTATTCTTTTTGGGGGGGGTGTTGCCAAAACAATATGTAAAATACTTCTAAATCAATTCTGAGATCCTGACAGATAATAATAAAGTAATATTTAAATACATTTTACATAAATAATTTATATAAAACAAATATTTCTAAATAATATTTTGAAATTAAAAAATCATATTTTAATTATGCTAGCAAAGAAAGTATAAGAAGTTTATAAGATGAGAAGTTTAAAATAACATAAAACTGAAAACCAGAATAAGAGCAAAATCTAATAATAAGTAAAAATATGTGAAAGAAATGTTCTAGTAAGAATATTGGATTGGGAAAAATCTGGAGCTTGAGAATCTAGTTTTAGCTGAGCAGTTGAGTAGTAGTTCTTCCATGCTATTAATCTCTGCCAATAAGTTTTGAATTCCACAAATAAAAGAGCTTGGAGTAGGTGACTCCAGCATTCCTATTCTCGACACACTATAGGTTGCCCCGCTGCTCCATCATCTTTCCCTGACACTGTCAATGTTAGAAGATCGGATGTACTCAGGGATATTTGTTGGTGACTCCTACTAATGTACTGAAAAAGGAGGAAAACAGGCTATAAAATGATTAGATATTCTTGATAAATGGAGCAATACTAAAATTTTCAATTCTAAAATAATGTTGAAGACGTAATTTTATTTTTCTTTTCTCCTCTATACTCCCTCATTCATTGCTCTGAGTGGTGTGTGTATGAAAGAGTGTTTTGAAGAATAATTTTCTACAAAATTAAAACAATCAGAAAATCCCTTTTCAATAGACCTTTTTAAAAAATATTTCAGCAACATTTTCATCATGCTTAGAATAAATGACTAGTAATGTATCAAATTGGTTTCTATATACCCTTATTGTTTTTGCAAGCAGTGAATATGAGGAAGGTATCTTTTTTTATATAATTATAATATTGAACTATTTGAGATTGTCAAAAAATTTTGCTAAAAATTTGATAATGGTACAATTTTGTTGTCCCTTTCTTTAAAAAAATCCATTAAAGATATATTTCTGTCAATTTTGGTTTTTATTTGACTCCTTAAAACATCTCTGTAAAAATATAAATAATCCAAAGAACTTAAAACAGTGTATTTTTAGCAGAAATGTGCTTTTTGGTTTATTCCATATTCCCATTCTTTCTAGAGTGTGAGAAATGCAGTAAATATATGTTAACTATATACAAGTCAAAGATTTGGGGATTTGTGAGGAAGTTACTTATTTTCCAAATATGTATGTAAATTTAAACTATTTTCTGTTGCTAATTTAAAGAATTAAAGTTCCATAGTTTTAAATAAATGTCATTATACTTGTCTTTATTTCTATATATTTTTAAAAATTCTGTTCTTAAATCAGTTAAAATAAAGCTTTCAATTGAATATTTAAAACATATTAATGTTTAATGTTTTTAGAACTTTAAACCTTGAATCAATTTTATGAATGAAATTCTGATTTTATGCATATAACTTCACATTGAATCCGAATCAAGAAGACAGCAGATTATCAATTTTAATATCCATTAACATTTCCTCCATCACTCAGAGTTGTTTTTTGTCTTTCAGATAAGTCTTTACCCAATCATTTCAAGAAGAATTTCTCTACATTAAGCACTTTTACAGAGTAATAGTCATTTTTTAAGTAATCAATGTTCAGCATACTGATTGACCCTTAAGAGATTACCATAGTAAACATCAATTTTTCCATATGAATCCCCCCAAATTTTCCCAGCATATCATTGAATTGTGAAGGTTAGTAGGTCAGCAACTTTTGTTCATGAACAATTCACCAAAAAGAGACTTGCAATAAGGAAAACACAACAACCTTTAAACAAATAACTGAAAATAGTGTTTCTAACTTATTCTAGTGCTATCTTGTGGGCAGATTTTTCCTACTGTTACAAATTGAAAAGTTTCTTCTCAGCTAATATGAGTCATTTCCTCACTGTCAGAAGAAAAATTTTTGAATTTCAGGGCAAATTTCCTTAGCAGTATCATCCAGTGTTTACAGACGGTACTTTAAACATTAATTTTAAATGTTCTGAATTCCCAGAAATTGCTACTACCTAGAAAAGATAAAGTACATTAAAATTCATGTAAAAAATTAGAGACAGAGATTTAGTGCATAACACCCTAGTGATTAAGCTTTACTGTTGTAATCAGTGAAAATTCATGACTCTTTGATCTTCCAATAAGCATTAACTTGCCATGTGGCAATTTACATAGTTCAGTTGTGAAAATATTCCTTTGATCTTGGTAACGAAATAAGTGGATAAAATTTTGTCCACTTATTTATTATACCGTTTTACCAGTTTGAAATAGTTTTGACTGCATACAGTAAAAATATACAAAAGAACAGTGAGTTAAGCTAAGATTCTTACATAAAGGAAACTTATAGGCAGGTAGTCCAAGTCTCTACTAGGCCAGCAGTGACTGAGGTATTTAATTGTCTACTCTATCTACAAGGCCATGGTTTCCATTCTCAAGATGGATGCTGGAGCTCCATCCACTACATGAAAAATTTTCAGGCCAGAATAAAGGAAAAAAGGGACAAATAAAAGTCTTCCTAGTTGAGTTGTCTCTCTTAAACACCTTTCTTGGAAATGTCTCATAACACTTCTCATTTTATCTCTGTTTTCAAATTTATTGCTCTAGACTAATTTCTTCTCTTGTAGAACATGATTGAAACCAGCCATATGAAACCAGTAAGACATAGCTGTATATGATAACACAATGACCTGCAACAAACCCTAGTACCACAGAATTAATGATCATATGGCTGAGGATTGTTTTCTTTGCAGTGATACAAAAATGACAATAATTTTTAGATATCAAATTATTGAAACACAACTTGACATTATCTTCTGATGTTCTATATTATTGACTAAAGTCTAAAGTCTTCCCATCCTTCATAGATAAATTGTATCCCTTTTTTGCCTAGGAACATGTAAGATGTTATTTTTATAATTACAAAACAAATGACGATGATAAAACTTGTTCTTGACTACTATGTCATGAGTCATTGGATCTAAAAGTTCAGGACTTCTTTCAGTTTATAAAACTTGTCATGTCTTTTATAAATTATAATATGTAGATTATGGTCTTTTTTGTGTGTCTGAACTTGATTTGGCAAAACATGTTTGTTTCTTTTAAACTTTCTTGAACTACAGCAGTGAATTCAGTTTGAAGTGAAGAGCTTTCCAACTATCTTCATCACAGTTTCTGTCGTCTAAAGTGCCTTATTGCTCCTCATATGATGAATGATGGACTTCTGCCAGAATCTCTTCTATTTACCAAACATGACACCATACTTATTGTCAGAAAATAAATTTCAGAAACTTTCCCCTTTACTGTACTGAGACTTTGTCCTATTTATCCTCAGTCGGTCAGAAATACTTTGAAAAATGTGACATTTAGATTGTGTTCTCTCTTTGCTTACAGTGAAATTGCAGGAATTCTCATATTTATATATTTTTTAACCTTTTCAGATAGGATTTCAAAAGGAAAGATTTAAACACTTGTGCTTAAGGTTTTATCTTTCCTGAAATAGCAAACCTGTAGTATATATTTCATGTAAAACAAGAATGGAATTAACTTAATTTTGTTGTCTTGATATGTTCACTAAGATTATCTCAAAATATGTAAAAAGCTGCACTACTTTTTAAAAAATTATTTTCTTATAATACTTGTGGGTTGATTTCTGTAATCCTGATTTTGTTCCATTGGTCTGTTTTTCTATTCTTGTACCAAAACACTATCTAAATTGACCACTATAGCTCAATAGTAAATATCGACAATAGGTAGAATAAATTGTCACATTTTTAATTTTTTCAAAATGTTTTGCTGTTCTAGATCCTTTGCATTTGTATATGAATTTTAGAACAATCTTGTCAATTTCTATTTTTAAAAAAACTTCCTGATAGTTTGATTGTGATGATTGATTGTGTTAAATCTGTGATCTCTTTAGGGATAATTAATACTATAAAATATTAAGCATCCAATCATTTAGGAAGAAAAATTAACTTTAAAATATTTTGTGGAGTTTAATGTACATCTCTTGCACATCTATGGGCAAATTTATTTTCATACACATTATATTTTGTGATGCAGTTGTCAAATGTACTATAGTGTAATTTTATTTCCATTTGCTTATTGCAAAAATTAGGATATGCATTTGATATTGATATTAAATTTGTGTTTAAATTAAAGTTATTAATTTTTAAAAATTCTTTAGAAATATTTATATGTATAAATCATGTTATCTATAAAAATCAGTTTTAAGGTTTTCTTTTCTAATTTTATACATTTTATTTTTTGCATTTCTTTTTCTTGCCTTATTGTGCTGGCTAGGATCTGCAATATAATCTTAAATAGAAAATGCCAAAGCAGATATCCTTGCCTTCATCCTAATCCTATAGGAAAGAAATCAGTATATCAGCATCAAGTATATTGTTAGTTGTAGAATTTTAGTATATATCCTTTATCAGATTACAAAATATTCTTTATCTTTTTTGAGTATATTTTTTTCAATAATGTGTTGAATTTTGTCAGATATTTACTTCTGTGTCTATTAAGGTGATCATATGGTTTTTCACTTTTAGTTTGCTAAATTATATGGTTTTATTTTGAATGTTGGACCAACTTCTCATACCTGAGATAAACCACACACCATCATGAATCATTTATATATAAATATAAATATAAATAATATATTTCTATGATTTACTTGCTAATATATTGTTGAGATGCTTCTGTTGATGTTTATGAAGGAGATTTGTAAGCCATTCTTATTTTTTTGTATTCTCCTTGTAAATATTGGGATATCAAATTTATACCAGCATCATAAGATGAATCAGAACGTCTTCACTCTTTATTTATTTTTTTGAATTTATGTAAGAGTGTTGTATTTTTATTTCTTCTTTAAATGTTGGGCAGAAGTTACCAATCATTGCAGGAGTTTTCCTTGAGAAAAGTGCTTTTTAAAAAAAAATTTGGAATAATTATATGGTCACAGAAAGTAGTAAAATTAGCAGAGGCCTTACATAGCCATAACCTTCATCTAGTTCCCCCCAATGGATACAGCTTATATAACTATAGTACATTTTCAAAGTACTATATTGACATTGATATAATGTGGGCATATAGTTCATTTTATTACATGTGTAGATTTTTATAATCATCACTACAATCAAGATAAAAATTTATTCCACTATCACAAAGATCTCCCCTTGCTGCTCCATTTCATTACACCCCCTAGTCATCATCATTGCCAACACCTAGCAACCACTATTTTTTCTGCCACTTCTGTACTTTTCTCATCCTGAGAATATTATATGAACTGAATCATACAGTATGTGACCTTTTGAGATTAGCTTTTTTTTTCAACCCAGCATAATACCTTTGAAAACCATTCGTTATTATATGTTTCAGTAGTTGGTTCATTTTATCATTAAGTTGTATTTTATCAAATAGAATCAGAACTAGGTGAGCTCTGTGATTTTCCCACCTACTTTCTAGAGTCAATTTTATGGATTGATTTCAGAGTAGAAACGCCCCAAAAGCCTGGCATCTCACTGAGTATAAGATACAAATATCTGTGTTCAGAGAGGCTGAGGTAGCTAGAATTTGCATGAGTAGAAAATCAGTCATATTTTTTTAATATATAATCAGAAATTTATTTTTTCTTGCAGAAAAGAAACAAGCTGGAGTATGAGGTAATTGTCACACAATACTATCCTTTGCTTTGTGCTGGCCTTGAGCCTGCTCCTAAAGACAGATGGTTTGGGTTTTGTTTTTTATTGAAACATAATTGTTATACATATTTCTAAGGAACAGAGTTGAATATCAATTCCTATGTACAATGTGTGATGATCAAATCAAGATAACTGACCTATCATCATTACAAAATGCAATCATTTCATTGTGTTGAGCACCATCAATCTCCTCTCTTCTAGCCATTTTATAATACACAATAAGTTAGCTAATTATAGCTGCCTAGCTCGAGTATAAATCCGTAGACTTATTTTTCCTGATTACCTTGTGTCCGAAAGTTCAATGTATTATTGTAATTGTTCTTTTTCCTTCTTTCTTTCTTTATTACTTACTTTCTTATTTATTTTTTACTCCCACTGATGAGTGAGTATTTCTCTTGCTGTGCCTGTCTTATTTTACTTAATGTAATTTTCTCTGAGCTCATCAAGATATTGTGAATGGCAGAATTTTATTTTTTTATGGCTGAGTAGTATTCCTTTGTGTATATATAGCACTTTTCTTTATCAAGTCATCTATCGATGGACATTTAGGTTGGTTTTATACCTTGGCTATTGTAAATAGAGCTGCAATAAACATGAGCATGCAGGTAATCCTTTGACATGATGATTTTCATTCCTTTGGGTATATATCTAGCAGTGGGATTGCTGGGTTGTAAGGCAGTTCTTATCTGTGGTTATTTGAAAAACCACCATACTTTTTTCCATAATGGCTGTACTAACTTACAGTCCCACCAACAGGATAAAAGGGCTCCCTTTCTCCGCATCCTCACTGGCATTTGTTATTCACTGCCTTTTTGGTAATAGCTAGTCTGACTGGGGTGAGATGATGTCTTAAAGTAGTTTTGATTTGCAAGTCTCCAGTAATTGGTGGCATTGATCATTTTTTCTTGTACTTGTTGGCTGTTTATATGTCTTCCTTTGGGAAATGTCTATTCAGCTCCTTTGTCCACTTTTTAATAAGATTTTATTTTTAGTAATAAGATGTTTGAGTTCCTTGTATATTCTGGATATTAATCCCTTGTTGGATGCATAGTTTGCAAATTTTTTCTCTGATTCTGAAGGTTATCTTTTCACTTTGCTAATTCTTTTACTGTGCAGAAGTTTTTAGTTTGATATAATCCCACTTGTTTATTTGTTTGTCTTGTTGCCTGTGCTTTTGAGATCTTATTCATAAAGTTTTAGCCCACCCCTACATCAGGAAGGTTTTCCCCTATATTTTCTTTTACAAGTTTTATTTCAGGTTTTATATGTAAGTCTTTAATCCATTTTGAGTTTATTTTGGTATACAGCAAGAGGAAAAGTTCTAATTTCATTCTTCTATACATCAATATCTCGTTTCCCTAGCATCATTTGTTGAAGAGGCTGTCCTTTCCCCAATATATGTTCTTCTTGCCTTTGTCAAAGATCAGTTGACTGTAAGTATGTGGATTGATATCTGGATTTTCTATTTTTTGTATTGGTCTACATGTGTGTTTTAATGCCAGTACTATGCTGTTTTTGTTACTATAGCTTTATAGTATAATTTGAAGTGAGGCAGTGTAATGCCTCTGACTTTGCTTTTTTTGCTCAGGATTATTTCAGCTCTTCAGGGTCTTTCACTGTTCCATATAAATATTAGGATTTTTTAAAAATATTTCTGTGAAGAATGTCAATGTCATTTTTATGGGGACTGCATCAACTCTGTAGATGTCTTTGAGTGGTATGGACATTTTTACATTAATTTACCCAATCCATGTACATGCAATATCTTTCCATCTTTGAAAAACCTTTAAGAAACAAAGAGATGGATGGTTAATCAATAGATGATATATAGTGGAATTTTAAACAAAAAGTAAAATTAAATTCATCCAATGGAAAGAAAAGAAAAGAGGGAACAAAGAAAATAAATAGCAAAATGGTATTTATAAAACTAAACACACCTGTAATTATATTAAATGTAAATGGTTTAAACTCCCCAGTTAATTAAAAAATATTGTCAAGCAAGTAACTCACTTTAAATATAAAGACACAGAGAGGGTAAAAATAAAAAGCGAAAAATCTACATGCCAGCATTAATCATAAGAAAATTGGAATGGCTCTACTAATATCGGAAGAAGTAAACTTCGAGGTAAAGAGTTTTACCAGTGATAGAGAGGAAACCTCTATATTGATAAAATGGTTGTTTCATCAAGAAAACATAAAAAGTATAAAAATGGTTACATGTAATAACAGAGCTTCAAAGAATATAAATCAAAAATGTGATAGTAATGAATGAAGAAATCCAGAAAGCCAGATTTATAGATTTAAATTTCAACACTCCTCTCTGAATAACAGAGAAAGCAAGCAGATTTTAAAAAGAAATTAAGAATATGGAAGTCTTATTTGAAAATCCTATGGGCCAACTTGGCCCTAGTAATATTTATAGTAGAATACATATTCCTCTCTAGCACACATATATCATTTACCAAGATAGTCAGTATTCTGAGCCATAAAATGAGTCTCAATAAATTTCAAAATGTTTGAATCATATGTAGTATTATGTTCGCTGACTGCAATGGAATTAAACTAGAAATTGATATAAAAATACATGTAAAAACTACAGATTTATTTGAAACTTAAACAACACACCTCTAAAGAACTCATGTGTTAAAAAAAGAAATTTCAAGAAAATTAGAAACTATTTTGAACTGCATTAACATGAAAATACAACATATTTAAATGTGTTTGAACAAATAAAGTAGTACTTAGAGGAAAATTTATAGTCATCAGTAATAACATTTAAAATAAGAAAGAGCTAAAAATCAATGATTTCAGCATTTAACTTGAGAACCTAGGAAAAGAATAGCAGATTATACAAAATGTAAACAGGTGGAAAGATATAATAAAAACAGGAGCAGAAAATAGTAAAATAGAGAAAATCAATATAGGAAAATCAATAAAACCAAAAACTGTTTGTTTGAAAAGAATAGCAAAGCCAATAACTTCTTACCAACTTTATTAAATATACAAAACAGTCTTCCCGGTCCTGTGATTTGCAGATAATTGACTTAAGGTCATATATGCCACTTTATTTTACATAAATTGATGAGAGAACTTAATCAATACATCAACTTATAAAATAAATGAAAGAACTGGTTTAATTAAATATAAATTCATGCCAAACAAATGGTCACTGGAACTGGTGATTTTAAGCATTGAAAAGAATAAATGTAGAGTGAAAATGGTAGCTGTCTTCAAGTATATTCAAGCTGACTGAGTTGCAGAGATATTACACCTGCTGTATGATTTCTGAGAGCATGAATAATACAATTGCATAAAAACTAAAATGGACAAATACAGGCCCTCCAAAACAAGAGTGGTTTCAGAATTTCTGTTGCACACTATTTGATATTCTCTTGTGGCATTATCACTATGATCATCTCCTTAAGGTGAGAACAAATATGCCATTCATTTTGTATTTTCTACAGTATTCCTCTCTAGCACAACCTTCTTACAGATTTTGAATAGTTTTTTGAATAATGGATCATTATTTCTATCAGAAGGAAAGAAAGTTAGGGAGAGAGAAAAATATGATAATCTGGCAGTTACTCAGTTATCATCAACAGAAAATCTCAAGCAAAAGCTGCACAACATTCCTTCTGATTCTTCACTGAGGCCATGGAAGAAGGAATGGAGTGTGTTACCACAAGCCTATGTTTGACAAAATATATTCTGGAAAGCATTACTACTTAAATTTGATCGCTGCACTGTTGCCAGTCAGCACTTGAGTGTTTTCAAAATCTTATGAGATGATGTACAGAAAATGAGAGTAAGTATATAGGAATATTTATAGCAACTGGATGGATTACTTTTACGTATTTGGAATCTAATTATAATATTAGTGGCACACATTTTGTACATGTTTATTTTATGTTTATAACAAACCATTTCATTTTTGTGGTATTTTACAAAAGTATCAATCCACACAAAGAAGGATTTTTATAAATCCTTTACTCCGGATTGTTTAAAAGCACTGCTGTAGAAAGACAACTCCAAAATATCTTGTCCTGTAAGCATTCCATGATAAAATGAGTTTGGGAAGAGCACTGCTGTGTTTCTCTTACAGATTACAGTGTTACATTCTATGAAAGTTAGAGCTGCCTCTTCATTTTTGTTAATCCATTATTTTTCAAGTCCTTTTGAGCACAGAGTTATTTTCATATAGTACTATTAAGAAACTGGGGAAAGAATATTCAAAGAAACACACTTAGAATGATGTGATATAAAAGTTATGAGAAATTATTTAAATCTGTGACATTTTAATGATCAAGTCAAAGCATTAACCCTTTCAAATTTACTCTTTGTTAACATATCTCATCTCTTTATTTATTTTAATAGTGGTAAGAGCATTAACATGAGATCTGCCCTCTTAAAATTTTAAGTGCAAACTGCAATATTAACTGCAGGCACTGTGTTGTACAGCAGATCTCTCTAACTTAATTATCGTGTATAACTGAAACTTTGTACCCATTAAACAGCAGATCTCCATTTCTCCCTCCCCTCCAAACCCTGAAAACAACCACTCTATTTCCTATTTCTATAAATCTGATTTTTTGGATACCTCATATAAGTGAATCATGAAGTATTTGTCCTTCTGTTACTGGCTTATTTCACCTAGCATAATGTCTTCCAGGTTCATACATGTTCTTGCATAAAGCAATAATTCCTTCTTTTTGTGAGGCTGAACACTGTTTCATTGCACATATATGCCATCTTTCATTTACTCATTCATCTGTCAGTGGATTTCTGGTTTGTTTCTATATTGTGGCTATTGTGGAAAATGCTGCAGTGAACATAGGAGTGCAGATATCTCTTCAAGATCCAGATTTCAATTATTTTGGATATATGTCCAGAATTGGCATTACTGGATAATATGATAGTTCTGTTTTTCATTTTTTGAGGCACTTACGTACTATTTTACATTTCCATCAACATTGAACAAGAGTTCCAATTTCTCCACGTCCTTACCAACATTTGTTATTGTTTTTTATTTTTTTACATTTATGTATAAAATAGTCACCCTAACAGGTGTATGATGATGTCTCATTGTCATTTTACCTAAGATCTGAAAATGTAAAACTCTTAGAAGAAATTATAGGGGAAAAGTACAAGGAACAAAGGCAAAACTAGGCAAGTAGAACTACATGAAACTAAAAAGATTTTGCACAGCAAGGGAAACAATCAACAAAGTGAAAACAGAACTTAAGGAATGGTAGAAAATATTTGTAAACTATATCTGATAAGGGGTTAATATCCAAAATATATAAAAAACTCCTACAACTCAATATGAAAAAAAAAACAACTAATAACCCAATTAAAAAAGAAGAAAAGAATGTGAATGGACAGTTCTCCAAAGAAGACATGAAAAATGCCTAAGATGTATATTAAAAGGTGATCAACATCTCTAATCATCAGAAAAAATGCAACTCTTTCAAATTTCTAACCATATTGAAAAGTTTTTCAGCTATTTATGAGAACTCAGCTGTGTAATTAACTGATGATTTTATCTTAACTTTCCATTACCAGAAATTGATTAATTCTCCTTTTAAATAATAAAGTGGTATGTCATATATATCATATATTTTAAAACTACATAAAATACACTTTACATGGCAAGTGTGAAGTGAGATAATAGGTTTAAATTATGTCACCATAAAAAAATCACAAATAGAAAATAGTTTATTCTTTCTTAATGCATATAATAAATTGAATACGTATACTTTGTAATAATAAGCCATAAATCTTTTTGTCATTTATATGTGAGATAATTTTAAATTGTCATCATCAACTTTCATATGATATCATTTTTTACAACTCCTTTTGAAGAAAGCATTTAAATATGTTTGCTAGAAATCATTACAATACCTCCTTCAGAGGACAGTATATGGTAATTTTTATTAATGTGTGTTTTTTATTCTGTTCACAGGAATATATCACTAAGAAATTATTTCAATGTCCATTTTTAAAAATTGGTTAAATATATGGTTAGGGAAGAAGAAAGTCAATCATTGCTGTAATATAATCTTTCATAATTTCAGAAATATTCAAAATATAAAACTGTAAGAAACCTTGTTTATCCTCGCAACATTTTTTTTCTCTTTAGTAGATAAACTTTAAAACAAGAGCTACAAAGCATGTTGGAAAATTGCCAAACACAATTAGCATTGGTAGAAGTCAGATAATTGAAAGTAATATTTTACTCGGATCCATTAAACAAGAAAAAATTAGTTTTCACTCCTCTCATTTTTGTATTAAATGTGAAAATATAGCATGATTTGGCTTCCTTTTTACATTCATTTAAACTGGAAAAGGCTACAGAAATGTGAATGAAACTCACTCTGAGCATAAAATGTGTTATGTTTATAAAATATTCTGTGATCATTTGTGAATGGTAAGGTTCACTAAAATTAGTGTGCCTGTCTGTGTATATATTTCAGAAACACTAACCTATATCTGAATGGGACAAACAATTCCATTCAAATTTTATATTTGCACATAGAACAGAAATATTCCAAAAATTGGGGATTCAAAACAACTTCAACATCAGTTAACTTGATCTTTATTTTTCAACAAGAGAAAATGAAAATAATAATTATTCTTTTGTTGCCTTCCATGAGCCACCTCTGAGGAAGGAAATTGACAAATAGGCAGATAGCTATTATAACATCTAAGAACAAGAGAATGAGAGACATACTTGTTTTCAAATATTTAAATTGTTAGACTTTTTAATATAGTTATAAATCTAGGACCAATGAATACATACTACAGAAAAGTATATTTTAAATTCAAAATAAAGACAAAATTCAAAATACAGTACTTTGGAAATTAAATGTTGCCAGAGACCAGCTCCAGTCGAGTTTGGGGGGTCCTTGAAAGAGGGAGAGGGAGTCGGCGAAAATAACAAACACAGACAGAGACCTCAATGCATCGGTATGCACGTTCTCTCTCTGCGGGCTGTCAGCATGTTGCAGCTGGAGCCCAGCAGAGCATGAGACAATGCCTTTTATTTAGATTTTTCTCTGCAGGGGGTTTTTGGGTACTATTTTTATTGTATCAGCAAGCTTAAATCAATAGTCCAAAAAGCAGGGAGGAAACTTTTTTAGAGGTCAGCACGTCTTAGGTGATCAACTCGTGCTTCTTTTTCCTGGAATCAGGTTTATCAGATTCAAACCATCCATCCCTTCATTGTCTTGAAGTTATCTTGTGACCTTTTTCTCTTAGCAAGCTGTGGTTAATATCCACCCTGTTAACAGGGTGGGAGCCAAATGTAAAAAGAACAGTGGATATTTGAGCAGCATTATCATGCACATTTTAAGGTTATGCATTGGCTGTGGCCCTGTAATCTTGATCTAAATGTCAAAGTGTCATTGTGCACAGCACCATTCCTCACAAAACCAGTTACATTTACCTCTTAGGTCCAATTTTGCAGGTTTAATAATTTTACAGAATATATTTTTATCCCAATACCTTATTTTTAGTGATTTATTTAAAACTGGACACCACCAAGTAAAGGGGGTTCTACAGTTTCGTTCCCATATACTTAATTTATCCCAATTATAATTTCCCAATAATACCAACCATTCTCTTGCCATTAATATAATCTCCAGTAAATGATGTTTGCCAACTTACGTCATATTTTGGACATCCCCTAGGGGGATACCAAATTTTTCCTTTCCCCATTTTGTATCCCATATATAACTTCATGTGTTTAGGCTGCAGCTCATATTTAGTCACGAGTGGTGCTTTTGGAACATATGTTGATGTGGTCAATTTATCATAAGGGGATAATTTTAAATTGTCCAATTTACTCGGATCCTCTGTGGGAATGTTTAGTTCAATGACTGCATAATCATTTGTGTTATTTTTATAATCTTTTGGGAATTCAGAGAACTGCCACGCTAACCAAAATATCGAAAGAGAAGGCAAAAGCCACGAAGCCGAGGCAGGAACCCTTATGGTTGTAGCAAGTGCTCGTAGCTGCGGCCTTGCCAGCAGCTCTCCCTCCAGCAGCCTTGCCAACTTGGAGAGGGCAGCCCAAGCTGACGCCTTTAGGATCCTGCCATGGCGTGGACCATGCCAAAATGTGGATTGGTAAGTGACTTAATTAGCATGCTAAAACAAAGGCTAAGTGTTTCCACCTTAGGCGTATTTTGGGGAAAATAATTCTTATGCTGAGAAGTTGAAGACCTCTGAAGTTCTCAAAAGTTATAAGATCCCGTGATTTGATTGAACATTCTCAAAATGATAGCAAATTCTTGAAAGTTTTAGATCCTTTTCACCTCAGACAAGAAAATAAAAGATTTAGGTAAACTGGTACATACAGTTCCATTTAGTAACAAATGACTCAGGTATACTTTATACTACCAGTTCTTATGAAGCTATTTGTTTAAGCAATTGTTCTATTACCCACCTAATTACATAGAAGAGATGCTATCTAGTTATTTTTGGTACTTGTTAAGTGGGAATCATATATTACTGCTTCTTATTGAAACAAAAGTGTTTTTTTCTTTTTCTGGAGTCCAGAATAAAAAAAGGTATGTTTCCCCCACCTCCTCAGTAGAAACATAGAAATATAAGGTATGTTTACAAATGCTTCCGCTTTGAAGTCACAGAAGATAATTCACATTCTTTGTAATTATGTAATTGAGCTGCAATTTGTAGTAGTATGATGTGTTTAGAAAAAGTGGGCCATAGTGGCTACATGTGCAGAACTCGTACTCGAAAAATCTTAATCAAATTCTGTTTCCATAAGCTATCATTTGTGTGGCATAGGTGACAGAACCACTCCAACTGTATGTAACTTATCATCTGAAAAATACACTATACTGTAATAGTGTATTTCTTAATGGGTTATAATTGGATTGAATGAGATCATTCATATAAAAATGCTTAGAACAGTTTAGATGGGATTATTTTTATTTATTTTTTTTTAATTTTTTAATTTTTAATTTTTTGTCTTTTTTTGTGACTGGCCACACCGCCGCGCTCAGCCAGTGAGCATACTGGCCATCCCTATATGGGATCTGAACCCGCTGCGGGAGCGCTGCTGCACTCCCAGCGCCGCACTCTCCCAAGTGGGCCACAGGGTCGGCCCTAGATGGGATTATTTTTAAAGATGTGGACAGTTGTGTAATTCTTAACTTTGCAGACATATGAAAATAAATTTATTTAGAAATAGTCTTTAAAAGTTATTAATAAAAGATCATTGGTACATGTGATTCCTAGGTGATATATTTTGATCTTAAGTAATAATTTTTTCAATAGATCTGCACCACTACTGTGTGAATATGGTGTCTAGGCTTAAGAATCTAATTATATAGAAAACGCAGTTTAATACCTACATAAAAGACACGGCTTCAAACACATGCCTTTATTTCAATGTCTTGTTTTAAAATATTATATTGACTTTTGAATAGAGCAGTCAAGTTCTAAAAGTTATACTATATATTAGTCATTTTTATACATGTAAATATGTTTTTAAATAAATATATTTCATAATTTAGCTCAATTTTTCTGGAGTTAAGTGAGCCCATTTAACCAATAATTAACTTAAAATATCCCGAGTGCTATTATAATAACACTTTTCTAGGATTTGGTTTAGAAAACAAAGCCTTTGAATTCATGGTGCATCTCATAACATGAGTTTAAATAAATAAATGGCATTTTCTCATCATTTTGGAGGCAAGTGTCTTCAAAATTAAAGCAAAACAGTTTTTCATAGAAACCAAATCTGACAAGCAGAAATGTATGACTTGAATTGTAAATATCTAAGAAATTAGTTTCACTTTATGGCTACACATTTAAGAAGCAAGTTTCCCAGAGGAAGCAAGACAGAAGTGTTACAGGATAAGTGATATGTTAGTGAGGTAGGCTAACTGCTTTAACAAACAGCTGCAATTTAGATGGCACTAACTGGAGAGAATAGGAGCTTTGTTCCATGGAGTTATCTACGGACTCAGGCTCCTGTCATCATTTGTACTGTCTTCCTTCAAATCTCAATAGTCATCTGCATTCAGTCTGCAGGTGAAAGAGAGCAAAGATTGTCCAGGATTTCCTGTTAGTTCAGAAGGTGTAATATCTAAGTAACATAAAAAATGTAAATGAGATGTACTATATTTATGCCTAGAATTCATGAAGTTCATACAAATTACAGGTATTTGGCATTCCATTTTGACAGTCTTGGTACAGAGGTCAAATTCTGCAAGGAATATAAAACATTGTACAAATCGCTGTGTATTAGATGTTCTTTTCATTATATAATTCTCACCTTTAGAATTGTTAATATTTACCAGTGTGCTAATGGTTTTATAAGCACCCTACGTTATGTTACAAAAAAATATTTGTTTTCATATTATGTGTGTCATATATATGTACACATATACACATAACCTGGGCATCATTTATGTAAAAGAATGTATTTGAGGGTTGGGAGTCTGCTGCAGTTTAATGTTAATCTTTTTACTTCATTTGCATTTCCCAGTTTTGTACTGCTGGGCTTTGAAATAGAGTTAACCCCAGTGGTTGCTATTTTTCACTAAAGAAGTATCGTTTCATACTTCCCTGTTTCTCCTATATGCAAATTTACTAGTAGACTAACTAAATCATGATAAAAATAAACATGAGGTTCATGTGGGTGTTTTGGTCTTACCTCTTTAAATGGTAAAAATTGGATCTACCGGTTGCAATACTTTTTAAAAAAAATATTGTTATTACGTGGTTCTAGATACTATCTCTTTTTGTTGTTTTCTGTTAATTCACTAAAATGGTGTTTTCTAGGGCACACTATGTTTTTGGACTTTCAGTATATCTAACCCTTCTGAGAAGAAAACCCAGTATAAGAGGATCCTGTGTCAGTATTCTGGAAAGTTTTTCCAACTTCAATTATCAACAGAAGTTCCTCTGAGAACTTCTGCTGCTGGAGCTGAGAGTTATGACAGGTAAAAGAAAGCAGAAGGAGGGAAAGGACTTTGGCATTAAGGCCAAAAAGCACTATCACATTGTACTGACAAGTAAACAAAAGCCGAAAAGAGTCATATACCAAGTTAAAGGTGTGAAGTCGTTTTGGATATAATTTCTCTTTGTTTTCTTCAATTTAATATCAGTATTTACCAAGTGTTTTGTTTTGTTTTTAATTTGTCCTCAAGCTTAAAATGGCCTTAAAAAAAAATGTTTGTAACAGAAAAAAAGAAAAAAAAATAGTGTTACCCAAGCCAATACATAATAAGTTTCTAAGTATGTACAGTGATATTTGGTGAGGTTTTGAGTGAGTGAAGTATTCATAGAGAAAGTGGGCTCTTCTATTTGAGTGAAATATTTAGTTTTTGTAACAAAATATCTTTTCTTTTTCATGTATTCTCTTGTCTTAATTTTGTGGTCTCTTTAGAGAACTGAACCTGTCAGCAACAGATGTAACTTGTAGCTATAAAACCAAGTTTTGTTGCAAAAAGAAAAGTAGACATTTCTACTTTGTGGCTTTAGCAGTCACATGTATCACCAAGAAACCTGTGTTCTCTGGTCATGAACAGATTCAAGTAAGCATATGCTTCCCTGAACAGTCTGCCAGGGAAGTCTGGTTCTGCTACTAAAATAGGATTGCCATTTAGAGCAGGTGGATTCTTCTATTGTTTTTAGCCTCTTTCTTTCCTTCCCTAACACCTTTCAGGAATGAGAAATTAGGTGACACCAATATGTCTTCCTTAGTCAGGTGTCATAATTTTTATTTGAAGGCTCTTGACCAAGTAGGACAAAGCATCTTAAAATGTGGTCATTTCTTACAACAGTTTCGTTAATCTGTCCATTTTTAAGAAACTGAAAATTTCTATGAAAACAGCCAGCCATTACTTAAATAGAAACTGGAATGGAACTATTCATAGGCAGAATACATCTTTCAAAGCTAAGTTTATTTTTAGAATAATTTGCTCATTCTTCCTCAAGAGAGGTGTAGTGATGTAGACGACCAAGTAGATAAGTTAGATATTTTTTGTATAGTATTTGTCTGTGGCCCCTTTACTAATCATTGTGGACTCATCCAGCCACATGGACATGTTTATGCTGCATTAATTGTATATGGCTTCAGATGTTTTATGCTATATTAAGGTCAACTGCAGAAAAAATCATAAACAGGTAGTTTAAAATTTGCTCTCATACTTCTTTTTATCAGGCCTTCCCCTTCATCTTTAGTCATTCCTAAAGATATTTCTGTTCCTTTCCTACATAGCTTTACTCTTATCATTTTCAGTAACCACCAAAAGTAAGTAAAGCAAGAAACTAATTCTTAACCAAGTGATAGTTTTGATAAGAATTATGATTCTGATCCCTTTCAGAATCTATTTGTTACTTTATAGCATATAAGTAAAATATTCTTTAAAACTAAAGCCTATATATTTCAAATTAAGGTATAAATGCAATATTTCCAATATCAAGCTGTAGGTTTGAGGAAACAATTTGGGGCATGAGAACATCCTCAGTATGCAGAAAACCAAGCCACTTATTTCATCCATTCAGAAGTCAAGTCCTAAATCGTAGGTTTCTCTTTATATCTCCAAATAGGGTATTTATAGTTTTGAAAATCCCACTACAATGCAGAGGATATACTATCTTCCAAATAATAAGCATCAAAGAAAATAGATACCATTGTGGAGAAATTGTTTACCTGCCAAGGGCCAGAGATTTATATTCCTTAAGACAATCCACACAACTTGTGCTGAGAGGAGGACATTAGGGCAAATCAGAAACTGAGATAAGATGACTAGATCCATGAACTAGTGCTGGAAGGGCTGCTGATGTCAGGAAAGTGTAATGTTAGTGAAGTCTAAGAAGTTGTATTGTTTTCAGAGCATTCTGGAAGTGGTTATCTGAGACATAAAGAACCGAAAAAACTTAGCACAGGGCCGTAAGTGAGATAAAAGCAGTAGCCCTACTTCTGAATAGCCAGAGTACTAAACAGCTTATATCTGAGGGGACATAAGTAGAAACTAGTTGAAAGATGAGGCAAGGGCTTGCTCACAAGAAATAAGAAGTACATAGTAAGGTTTTATGTTTTTTTGTTTTTGTAGACAGCCTATATTTGGATTTTTCCCTTTCTGCAGTCAGATAATGTCTGCTTTCTATTTGGGGTGTTTTGACCACTTGCATTTAGTATGATTATTTATGTAATTGGGGTTAAATTTAACATCTTGATACAGCCATGTGCCACATAAAGACAAATTGCATATATCACAGTGGTCCAAGCAATACGCTATAGTTATGTAGTAGGTTTATACTATCTAGGTTTGTGTATGCACACTTTATGATGTTCAAACAATGACAAAATCACCTAATAATGCATTTCTCAGAATGTATCCCCATTGGTAAGCAACACATGAATGTATTTGTTCTATATTTTTCATATCTGCTCTTTGGTAAATTTTATTTTTATTAATTTTTCTGCCTTATTTTGGATTATTTGAGTAATTACATTTTTTGGATTACATTGAATAGGTATATTCATTGTTTAGTAATTTTAGTGGTTAATTTAGGGTTTACAATATGCACCTTTAACTTATCACAGTCTACTTAACTAACACAATATTTATGTGTAGTATAAATAATTTAAAATAATATTTCTAAGTTTTGTACTATTGTTGTCACATATTTTGCTTCTGCATATGTTATAATACCAAAATACATCGTCATTACTTGTATTTTTTTGTAAACAGTCAATTGTATTTTAATGTTTTCAAAAATAAGAAAAATGTCCATTATATTATTGAACATTTTTACTATTCTGTTCTTCATTTCTTTTGGTAAATCTCAGTTTTTATCTAGTATCACTTTCCTTCTACCTGGAGAACTTCCTTAGATATTTCTTGTCATGGTTGTCTATTGATGATGACTTCTCTCAGTTTTTGTATGTTTGAAAAAGACTGAGAATGATAAATGCTGGCGAGGTTGCAGAGAAAAAGGAACCCTCCTACACTGTTGGTGGGACTGCAAAATGGTACAGCCTCTCTGGAAAATGGTTTGAGGTTCCTCAAACAATTACAGATAAATCTACCATAAGACCCAGCAATTCCACTGCTGGGAATATACCAGAGGAAAGGAAATCATCATGCCAAAAGTACCTGTACTCCCATGTTTATTGCAGCACTATTTACAATAGCCAAGAGTTGGAACCAGCCCAAATGTCCATCATCAGATGAGGTGATATGGAAAACGTGATATATCTACACAATGGAATTCTACTCTGCTATAAAAAAGAATGAAATACTACCATTCACAGCAACATGGCTGGACTTAGAAAAAATTATATTAAGTGAAATAAGTCAGGCACAGAAAGAGAAATACCACATGTTCTCACTTATTTGTGGGAGCTAAAAATAAATAAATACACAAAAAATGGGGGGTGGTGGGGAAGAAGACACATTAATCACAATTCATTAAACTTACTAAGACAAGTGAACAGATATGATGTTGATGGGTGGGAGGGGGGAGAGGGAGAGGGGAGGGAGGAATTGGTAAAGGGACATGAAAATCAACTATATTGTACATTGATAAAAGAAAAAAAAGGGAAAAAAAGGTTTTATTTCATTTGTACTTTTGAAAGATATTTTTGCTATGTATAGAATTTTCTAATGACAATTTTTTTCTTTCTGTATACTTTAAAGATTTTGCTCCACTGTATTCCAGTTTGTATTTTTTTTTTTTTTTTTTTTTTTTGTGACCGGTAAGGGGATCACAACCCCTGGTGTGGTGTCGTCCACATCGCACTCAGCCAGTGAGCGCACCGGCCATCCCTATATAGGATCCAAACCCACGGCCTCGGTGCTCTCAGCGCCACAGTCTCCCGAGTGAGCCACAGGGCCGGCCCAGCTTGTATTTTTTTTATAATGAGAAATTAACTGTCATTTTTGTCTTTGTTCCACTGTACATAATGTGTCTTTTTCTCTGGCTGTTTTTTTATTTGTCAATTTATCACTAGTTTAAACAATTTGATTATGATGTACCTTGGTGCATTCTTTATGATTTTTGAGCTTGGAGTTTGTATGAGATGCTTGAATTTGTGGGATTATAGTTTTCATCAAATTTGGAGAAGGTTTGGACATGATTTGTTCCACTATATTTCTGTCCTTCCTTTTCTCCCCTCTGCTTTTCTATAATTCCAGCTATGTCTGTATTAAACCACTTGATATCTCATTATTCACTAAGAGTGTGTTCATATGTTTCTTTTGTCTTCAATGTATGTTTTATTATTGATAGTTTCTTGCTATTTTTTATTAAGTCACTTCTTTAATTGAAACATAATTGGTTATACATATTTGTGAGATAGAGAGTTGAATATCAGTACATGTGTACAATACATGATGATCAAATCAAGATAATTAGTATATTCATCTTCACAAAACATAATCATTCTTTGTGACCCTTAGCCAATCTCTCACTAACTCACCTCACTCTCCCCCGTTGCCACCTCTAATAACCAGAATTCTGTTAAAGTTCACTAATCTTTTCTTTTGCAGTGTCTTAGCTGCTGCTAATCCCATCTAGAATTTTCCATCTAATACTGTACATTGGTCATATCTAGAAGTTTGATTTGGGTCTCTCATATCTCAATGTTTGTCACACGCAATATTTTCTCTACCTTCTCAAAAACAGGGGGCCAAATTAATACATCCTTAACATCCATATGTACTAATTCTATCATGTGTTTTATTTCTGAGTCTGTTTATATGATTTATTTTTCTCTTCATTGTGAGTCGCATTTTCTTCTTTCCTTGAATGCTTGTAACTTTTTTATTGGATGCCAGGTAATCTACATTTTATATTTTGGGTGATGGAGTTTTTGTACTTCCTTAAATATTTGAAGGATTTGTTCTGGGGTGCAGTTATTACGTGAAAGTAATTTTACTCTATGCTTGCTTTTAAAACTTTGTTTGTTGAGTCCAGTAATTCATTTAATCTAAGACATAGTTCATCTCATGAAGGCAATAATTTTTGTAAACATACTACTTAACACCCCTGTGATAAGAGGTCTTTCCACAATGGCATTTGGAACACAAATGACTGTTGACTGACTATGAGAGTTCTGGAAATTCTTCCATGTGTCCTTTCTGGGGATTATTTCTCAGCATTAGTAGATTCTTAGAAAAATAAGAACATATTAACCATAAAGCGAGCAAAACAAAGCAATAATTAAGATAAAAGCAGAAATCACTGAAATAGAAAATAGAAAGCTATAGAAGTTTTCGTCTCTTTTTTTCACTGATGTATTACAAGATACAGAACAGTTCCTGCCTCAGAACAGGTACTCAATTTATACTTATTGAATGACAAACTTAACAAATTAGACAAATTAGCATTAAAGTTAAACCCAGTTCTCTGTTAAAAAAAAACTGTTCGGTATTCTCACTTAAATGAAATCATATGACAAATGTAGGATATGACAATATTTTCTTAAGTATAAACTTGTACGAACTTAATTTTGCTATTGGTACAATCAGTTTCAATAGATTATCTTATTACTCAACATAATGCCATTTACATGGACATCACCTCAAATTGTGTAGGAAAATGGAAAAAAAATTCACCACTAGATTTGTTAATCATTTAGAGCCCAATTCTCTTCAAACTTTTCCAAAATATGTCACACTTGCAAAATAGTTAATTCTTTCAAGTCAAAGGACTGAAGTAGGAAATTACTAAACAGTAGTTTGAACTTCTGAAATAACCAATATAACTTCCAAAAAGATTTCATTAACTGAAAGAATTAGTTTAAGATATAAGAAAATTTTCTGACCTCTTAAACAATTATATGACCACTTTGTTGATACAAATATACCACTGAAATCTAAATTCTCCTAGTGAAAACTATTGCAATTAAATATGTGTTTTCATGACAATAAGAAATTGTTCTGAGACCTCTGACAAGTACATTTAGAATGAAGAAAGACAGCAGAACACAGTACAATTCACTTTAAAATTCTGTACTAATTCAATATGAAATTGTTAGAAATCTGTAAATACTATTCTGCTTTTGAACTAACAGATAATTAATAGTTATGAGATTGAATGACATACTGTTTCTCAATGTCTATTTTTTATGTTTTTACATGTAATTCTTCAAAATGGTATTTAAGTCAAAGAACTATGAAGGCATTATAATCCCTTCATAATAGTCTGCTATCACTGAAGATTCTAGGATACAAATGCTTTTTCAAGGTTTTGAAGTATAAATACAAACCATATTTGTCCTTCTTTCTGTACTGCACAGTACCTACAAGAAGCTATATATATAGTTGGTATTCAGCAAATATTTATTAAATAATGAATATGTAATGATAGTTTCTTTGACATATACCTGAATTACTTAACCTTAATGAGACCTCATACAAAGTTTTGAAGAAATGAGATTTTTCAAATAGCTTCCCTTAAGGGCTTATTCCTTTAAGGCTGTTCTATCTACCTCAGCTACTATTCCCATTAGCACACTGATTAACCCCATTAACACCTCATCTATCCTTTTGCCCAAATTGTATTTCTCTTTTATCAAACATTTAAGAGCAATTACAGTAAATGGCTCCATACATTTATATCGATGATTTTACACACTGTTCATCCCATATTGAATAAGACACCATCTCAATAGTTAACATTTCAGTAAATTTTAGGACAAATAGACCTACCGTAACTTAAAAATGGAAGCAAAATCTCTTGATATTTATTCATATGGTCTTCTATTCAAGATCTTTTTCCTAAAAATAAGAGTTGTAAAAGATGATGAACGTTGCTTAGTGTACTGGGTTGAATAGCACCTACCAAAATTTCACATCTTTCCTGGAATCTTAGAATGTGACCTTATTTGGAAATAGGGTCATTGCAGATGTAATTAATTCAGTTAACACAAAGTCATAGTGGAGTAAGGTGGGTCCTTAATCTAATATTATTGCTATCCTTATGGAAAAGAAGAAAAGACACACAGTCACACAAAGAAGATAGCCATGTGAAGACAGAGGCAGGGATTGGAATGATGCAGCTACAAGTGGAGGAAAACCAAGGATTGTGAATAACCCTCAGAAGTCAGGAGGCTGCAAGTTAGGCTCCACCCCTCAACCCTTCAAAAAGAGCATGGTCCTGTCAACACCTTCATTTCAGATTTTACAGACTGCAGGATCATAAAAGCTAACATTTCTGTTGTTTTAAGCTATCCAGCTTGTGGTACTGTGTTTGGGAAGCTACAGGAAACTAATATGCTTAGTATGTGCTTAATCAATTTATGTAGAATGTGAAAATCTACAATTTACATGGTCACCTCAGTGCCTTCTATTACAAGAAATATGTCATACCTTTTGGATATGACTGTGACTATTTCAGTGATGATGTCTAATCCCTTCAAATCTAAGGAAACACTGAAGAAAATTATTTTATTTTAAAAAGGTGTATCTATAAATACATATGCATATATAAAAATAATTCAAATTCAAATAGACAAACAAAAATATTTTGAAAAAACCCTTCCTTAGAGGGTTTGTTATTCAGATGAATTGAGCTTCTCTGAAGGTGATCTATTGACAACAAAATGGACTAAAAATAGAAAACTCCAATTTTGGATCTAGGGTTTTAATGCAATATTTTGCACATCAGATTGATTCTCATATTAATCTGTACACTATTTTCATAACATTTTCAAATGTTAATTTGTTTTACTCACTGCCAGTGATGCACATTCTCCCCACATATAAGTCTCCTTCCCTCCCCCCCAAAAACCCTATACTTTCAGCCTAGAAAACTAGCTTTAAAAAGGATGGGTAAAATATTTTGCCAAACAATATCTTGGTCATTGCAAATTTCTTTTTCATTCACTCATGCTATGAAAGATAACGTAAAGAAATTCTACTGTAATAATGTAAAATGGATTTTTTTGTTGTTGTTTTTAAGAAACTTAGAATAAAAGAGTTTCTTTTCTGCTCTAAGCAGACCAGAAATATTGATTGCCCATCACTCAATCCAGAAGAACTCCCTATTTGAAAATTTACAGGTCTCATAGGGGAAACTGGATGATTACATTTAAATTTATATTGCTATTTATATTATTTTATTAACTGATAATTACTAATTTCTTTCAAATATACTTCTATTTATGCAGGAACTAGTGGCTTTGCTGTCTTTCCTGGTCCAATAACTAGATGTTCTGAATTGCTCTCTGCTGTGTACAATGAACACTATTTGTGCATGTGCATGTGTGTGTATATTTTCACACTACCAGATCTCATATCTCTACTGCTTCTCTGAAGTCTGGTCAAGAGCAGTACTGGGACCTGATAGATAGTGTGATAAGAGAATGAATTGTTTGAGATCCACTGGAAGGAAAGAAACTGGTATGCTTAAGAAGGAAAAAATATCCAGTTTATTGTACCATATTATAATCATTTTCCTTTGTTACTTTCCACCCATGAGTAGCATTCACTTAAGATTTCAAAACAGTTTTTAAAACTGTCAACACAAGGATCCATGATTAATATGCCAATCTTATTTCCTTACCTTAATCAATTGTTAAGCAATTTTAAGGCAGGCTTAGTATCAAGGTATATTTAGCCATGTCTTTTGTGGTCCATATTTAACTGTAGATATGTTTTGAAGAACTCACAGTCACATAATTCATCTTTTTCTGGTTTCCCTCTGATGGTTTATGACTTTCTTCTTTTTTATACCTCTTAAAAAAAACAAATTAAACTAATGTTGTGTACAATTTCTTCCCTTAGGATACCTTCTGTATGGCATTATCTCGTGAGTTAGAATGATTAAATAGAATGAAGGCTAAAAATAGGCCATTGATTTGGCAGTTAAGAGGTCATTGGTGATCTTCACAAATGCTGTTTCAATAGTGTGATGGGGTACATGGTAGACCATATTGAGTAATGAGAAGTGAAGGCATAAATGTAGCTGAGTCATTCAAGTAGTTTGGCAATGAATAAAAAGAAAACAGTTTTATATCTGGTTGCCCAAAAAAGGTTTACAGATTTTTTAAAACTTATTTTTAGACTTGGAAAACTCAAAAAAGTTAATAGTCTTTTTTTTTTTTTTTAATAAGTAAAAAGAGAGAATGAGGATAAGACTTGTGGCAGGTAAGGTTTTAGAATGTAGTAGGAGAGAAAATCAAGAGTAGAGAAGATATCTACACAGTGTTGGTGACAGTATAAATTGGCACAACTTCTCAAGAAATAATTTGTCATTATTTTTCAAGAATCAGAAATATATTCTTATCCTATGTAGAAATAATTTATTTGCTTCTATACTAAATAAATCATCATATTATATAACTTCTGTGATTCTCTCCTAAATATATAATCAGGTAAAGCCAAGGAACATATACACAAGCATGTGTGCACAATTACATTGTAAGTGCTTATAAATCGGAAACAACTCGAGGGTCTTTAAATAGTGTAATAGTTAAATAAGTGAATGTGCATATGCTGCAATGTTATGGGACTACTAAAAACATTGCTTTAAACAAAATATGTAGTAACACAGAACAAATTCTCAGTACATGATAATTATTTTTAAAAAGTAGGACTTTATGCAAAGTGAAAGACAAATACTGCATAATCTCACTTTATGAAGAATCTAAAAAAGTTAAACTCATATTAGTAGGAAGTAGAACGGTGGTTACAAGCACCAGCACAACATGGTGACGATAGTTAACAATAATGTATTGCATATTTGTATGCTTATTGTATTGTATACAAACATTTTATATCTCAAAATTACTAAGAAATTGCTAAGATTTCTTCTTAGAAATCTTCAAATGTTCTCACCACAAAAAAATTATAAGGATCTGAGGTGATGATATATTAATTAGTTCGATCGAATAATTCCACATTGTATATACATTGTATCCCATAAACACATACAATTATAATTTATGAAGTAAAAATAGATTTTTGAAAATTAGGATACAAATTTCTTTAGAAGGTTACTCCTACAATATTGTAAAATTGAAATATTTAGAGTGATCACAACCATGCAAATAATTTACAAATATTAAAAAAAAATTGAAAAGCAATGTATCAGAATTATTACAATTGATCAACCTGAGGATAGGAAGTGATTCAAGATGTGCATTTTGATTTGAAAAGGTTATTTCAGGTGCAATATAGATAGTGCTTAGAGGTTTACAAAATTATACTTGAGGTGAATGGTTAAGAGGCTATTAAACAAATATCAGTGGTTGCTGGGATTAACATGCTGGTGATAAAAATGAGGAAAAATGGGAAGATTCTCAAAATATTTAGAAGTTAAATCAACAGTATTTATGAAGGAAGGGTGAGTGAGATGTTGTTGTTAATTATGATTCGTAAGTTTCTCCCTTGGGGCAGATGGCAGGAATGCATCTGGAGACCTCAGGAGCCACTATGGGCAGACCTATGCCCAACAGGTAGCAGGATTGCACCCAGGGACATCAGGAGTCACTGCAAGAAGCCCCCAATCTGGCAGGTGATAGGAGCATGCCCTGAGAACTCAGGAGCTGCTACAGGCAGCCCCTTGCCTGGCAGACAGCAGGAGGGTGCCCAGGGACCTAAGGAGCCACTGTGGGGCACCTACATCCAACAGATGGCAGAAACACATTCAGGGACCTCAGGAGCCATGACAAGCAGCCCATACCACTTCTGCAGACACCACTTCTGAGTGGGTGGTCCACCATGGCACTTCCACAGCCACTGCTGCCACAAGGTGAGCTTGCCACCAGGGCAGCAGCCATGGTCATCATGCAGGTAGCCCACAGACCACTCAACTGCATTGATACAAGAGTCAACCACAGAGCCTTTGGAAAGAAATGAGCAAGTACAGACCTGCAAACCAATGCCCCAAACACAGGGCATATGGGATAGCACACCTGGGGGTGGGAATTAGGTGAGCAGCCGCATGACTGCCTTGATCTAGAGAGAGACACACATGGACACCCAGACAGTTCAGAACCCCAGGATACCTAAATAGAGTAAGAAAGAAAATTCCCAATCACCACTAACTCATCCTCCAACTGGGGAAACAAGGGTCCAGGAGAAGCCTCTGACTATAGAAAAGAGGAAAGAAAAACCCTATCATGGGTAATCCATTCAAACTGAAGAGCTCCAGGATACACCAGTGCAGCCGTCAAGGTCACAGTACATTAGCTGGGGTGCCAACAAGCCTACCGAGGACACCCATCATAGCCATAGAGTGACAGGGCACCCTGGCACTTCTCTCAAGAACTTGAAAGCTCACCTATGTCCTCAACGCACCAACACAGTGTCACTAACCTCAGCAAGGAACTGCTAAGCACCCGAGTGCCTGGGCCACAGAAACATTCACATGCAACTCCAAAACCAAATAAGGCCAAAATACCCACACAGAGACTAGAGTACTCTATCTTCCTGGAACTAATACTAAAACATTCTACTCAACAGTCAACATAAAATTCATCTACAAGAGGAAGTCTGTGTCCTCAAAGCCCACACTAGAGTAATAGAAGAAGCAACTTCCTTTCCAGATGATCAGACATCAACATAGAGACACTAGAAATAAAATAATAATAATAATGATAAAAAGAGTAATAAAAACCAACAAAATATGACACCACCAAGGGAATACAGTAATTCTCAAGTACCAAACCCTGCAGAGCAGGAAACCTTTGAAATAACTGAAAGGGAATTCCAAGCAACAATCTTAAAACACTCAGTGTAATATGAGAAGACTCTGACAACACAATTAAATGAGAAAAAGTATGCAGGATATGAAGGAAGAAATTTACAGAAAGATTAATAACCTAAAAAAGAATGCAGCAGAGTTCTATTCATGGAACTGAAGGGTTCATTCAATGAAATAAGAAAACACAACTGAGAGCTGAAACAGCAGCTTAGAGCAAGAAGAAGAAAGAATTTTTGATCGTGAAGACAGTCTTCAAAATAACCCAGGCAGGCAAAAAGAAAAGAAGAAAGAGAGAGAGAGAGAGAGAAAGAAAGAAGGGAATTTTAAGAAATTAAGTCAATCTAAGAGAGCTAGAAGATGACCCTAAGCACACAAACATCCAAATCATGGGTGTTCTGGAAGTGGAGGAGAAAGGAAAAAGCATTAAAAACCTATTCCACAAAATAATAACGGAAAACTTCCCAGGTATAGGGACAGACACAGACCTTCAGATCCAGGAGGCTCAAAGATCCCCAAACAGATTCAATCCAAAAAGGTCCCCTCTGAGATACATTATAGTAAAATTGGCAAAGCTCAAAGACAAAGAGAAAATCTTAAAAACAGCAAGAGAAAAACATCATTAACACCTATAAGGGAGTCACCATTGAACTAACAGCAGACTTCTTAACTGAAATTCTACAGGCCATAACAGGATAGGATGATATATTAAAAATGCTAAAAGAAAAAAAAAAAAAAGAAAGAAAGAAAAGAAAAAACTCTGCCAATCAAGAATACTATACCCAGCAAAGCTGTCCTTCAGAAACAGTGTATTTCTCAAACCAAAAAAAAAAAAAACTACAAGTGTTCACCACCACATGACCCGCCCTGCGAGAAATGTTCAAGAGGGTTCTACATCTAGAATGTGCAAAACAATAATCACTATCATGAATACACAGCAAAGAATAAAACCCACTATTGGAACAAAAATGCAAATAAGAAAGAAAAAGAAACTATATCTTAACACTTCAAAAAACCAATGAACACCAAAGACAACCAATAAAAGGGGAAGAAAGGAACAGAAGATACTGAAAACATCCAAACAGAAATTGATAAAATGCCAGGAATAAGACAATACCTTTCAATAACTACCATGAGTGTAAATGGATTAAATTCCCCCTCAAAAGACACAGACTGACTGAATTAAAAAGCTAGTTGCGGGCTGGCCTCGTGGCTTGCTCGGGAGAGTGTAGTGCTGATAGCGCTGAGGCTGCGGGTTCGGATCCTATATAGGATGAGCGTGGTGCAGACCACATTGAGCCAAGGGTTGCGATTCCCTTACTTGTCAAAAAAAAAAAAAAAAAAAAAACAGCTAGTTGCAACATATGCCGTTTTCAAGAGACTCACTTAAACTGTAAAGTCACACACAGACTACTAGTGAAGTGATGGAAAAAGATATACCACACAAATGGAAACCAAAAACGAGCAGTAATGGGAAACCTAAAGACTCTACAAAATCTCTTAGAGATGATAAATAATTTCACTAAAGTTGCAGGACAAAAAATTAGCATGCAAAAATCAGTAGCATTTTCATACTCCAAAATCAAACTAACAGAAAAAGAAATCAAAAAAGCAAGCCCATTTGTAACAGCCAAGAAAAAAATAAAATACCTAAGAATAAATTTAAGCAAGGAGGTTAATGATCTCTAAAACAAGAGCTACAAATCACTATTGAAAGAAATTAAAGAGGACACAAAAAGATGAAAAGATGATCCATGAGTTATCAAAAAATATTTCAAGTGATGACATTCAAGTTTAAGATGCAGATGGAATCAATGCCTATCTTTTTTCCTTCCATAAAGGATCAATTCAAAACACAGGTCTAATTGAAACAAATTGAGATACCTACTGACACAATTAGAGGATGTGAAAAATAGGGAAATATACATACATTAGGTATGGAAATGTAAATAAATACATATATATATAGGTGGAAAATTTATGCAAGGTACATTGCAAATGAGACTACTACATATTTTTAAATTAATAATAATAAATGTCTCATGTCAACTCACAAAGCATTGCATGCATGAAAATAAAAACACAGTTTACCATAACCCAAAAATATTTCCCAGTCTAAGAAAGCATCTGTTAGAGGAAGGATCAAGGATCTACACTGAAATTATTATGTCCTCCCTTCTCTAAATTATGATTATTGTATTTCTCAGTTCTAGAATTTCTTAATGATTCCTATAGTTTCCAATTATTTGCTGAAAATCTCAATGTTGCTTGTATTGCATTGTGCATATTTAACATGGTTATTTTAATATCTTTCTTCTGACAACTCCATTATCTGGATCCCATGTGGTTCTGTTTCAATTATCTACTGTTTGTTATAGTTTGGCATCACATCATTTTATATTCTTATGTGTCTGGTTAGTTTTGATCGAGTGGCTAATATAGTATATAAAATCCGTAGAAATTTCAGGCTCAGGACAATGGTATTTTCCTCCATAGAGAATTTGCTTTGCATCTGCCAATTGCGTGGGGAAAATCATTCCGGTAGAACTACAATCCAATTAAGATCACTGTGAAGATCTAAAGCTGAGCTACAGTCTCTGTTAGATCATTCCTACTTCTGGTTCCCCTATATTCCCAGTCTGTAGCCTTTCTGTCTCAATCTGCAGAAGGTGTGTTCATGAGCACATACCACTTGGCAGGCACTTGACTTCAATGTCTGACCCTAGTAATATAGGATTGTCAGAATTGTTCAACTTTTCAGACTATCATTCCCCTCCAAAATGGACAAATATCTCCAAGGTAAAAGCAGCACCTGTGAAACATTGTGCTCATGTCCCTGGGTCTCCATTTTCCCCTGTATCATGATCCAGTATTTCTTCACATCTTGGTATATTTCCATGCGTTCACGCAGATATCAATATCAGTCTAAGTCTAGGTCTAGATCTATATTTATCCCACTTTTCCATTTGTTCTGAGCCAGAGAATTGGTCTAGTTAGTACAGTTTCTCTGGGAAGTCCTGGAAGAATTGAGTTGACTCTGCTTCTCTGTGTAGCATCTTTACATTTACTTTTAACTGGTGCTTCCTGCATTGGGATATATTTTCATCGTAATTTCTCAGCGTGTTTCTTCCTGGCCCACACTGGTTGTACTTAAGTACTGTGACATATCATCTAAATGTGTTTATAAATATCTTAAAAGATAATTAAAACAAACAAGTTATGATTAAGATATAGTAAAACAAATTTTTATTAAAAAGTGAAATAAAATTGGTTTCAATTTTCTGCTAATAGACTCTCTGAGGTTAAACAAATATATAACTATATGTTTTAATTTTAATTAGGACCCTTTCGGCCTCTAGAAACAGAAACCTAAGTCAATTCATGAGATCTACTGGCACATATAATTGCATAGTAAACATGGTGTGACTGGTTTTAGGTGTGATAGGATCCAGTGGATCAAAAGGTGCCCTGGGAATTTGTGGCTTTTCATCTCTTACCATCATTTTCCAGTGTTGACTTCATGCACTGGAAAGCTCTTTCTATATGGTGACCATGATAAACACAAGCCACAACTATGGATTTAAAAATTCTTAGTAATGAATGATTCACAGAGGAAAAAAGAACTCTGACCCAACTAGAGCTATAAATCCTTTTCCAAACCAATCACTGTAGCCAGGTGTGTGGGATGACAGGCGTACTCCTGAGGCAGCAAGGGTGCAGTATGCAATTAATAAAACCCAAGTGAAGGAGGGAGTGTTTAAAGAAGGAAGAGTTGAAGGACAAACACAAACAGTCACAGATGTGCTCTACAACTGCTTACAACAGCATTAAAGTGATATAATTTTTTAAAAGAAAAAAATTAGCAAAATACATAAAGAAAGCATAAAAGAAATAAATTTGCAATGTTAACATCAGGAAAAATTTATTTTAAAAGATTTAAATAAAAATTTAAATGTAACAAATAAAACATTTATACTGATGAAGGTTAAATGCATAATTAAATCATAATATGTATAGGCTTCTATGGATTGAATAACATAGCAAAAAATATAGATAGAAAAACAAGAAAAAATGAGAAATTGAGAGAAAGACAATTAGATTTTAAGAACTAATAGGACAGCAATCATGCTAGGGCAGATCAAGTAGAAATATGAAAATGAGAAAGACTGTATAACATAATCAGTAAGGAAAATATTTATATATTTTTAACTTCATAACCTAACATTGAAAATGTCTTTAATTTTTCATAACACATTTTCAGAATCTGGTCATAAACTGGAACACACAGGTACAAAAAAATGTTTCAGTGCAGCCATTGTGGAAAACAGTACAGAGGTTTCTCAAACAGCTATAGGTAGAACTGCACTATGATCTAGCAATCCCCACTATTGGGTATATGCCCAAAGGAATAAATAACATCATGTCAAAGGGACAGCTGCACTCCCATATTTATCACAGCTCTATTTACAATAGCCGAGATATGGAACTAATCTAAATGTCCATCAGTACACGACTGGATGAGGAAAATGTGGTATATACGCACAATGAAATTCTAAGTCATAAAAAAAGAACAAAATCCTGCCATTCACAGCAACACAGATGAAGTTGGAGAAAATTATGCAAAGTGAAATAAGCCAGACACAGAAAAAAAAATACTGCATGTCCTCACTCATAAGTGGAAGCTACACAAATAAATAAATAAGAAAGAAAGAAACAAGCAAACAAACAAATGAACACAATAATATATTGAACTTCCCAAAAAAGAGAACAGACTGTGGTTATTAGAGGTGGGATAGAGGAAGCGGGAGGGGGATTAGAGAGAAATTGGTTAAGGGTCATGGGAATGATTACATCCCCACAAATATGTATCATCAATTATGTTTCAATTTTTAAAAAAGACAAAAATAAATAAATTTCCAAAATATAAATATACTGGTTAGAAATAAGACACTAATAACAAATATTTACATTAATAAAATTCCAAATACCTGACAATTTTTAAATCCTTTTAAATTAATTGCTGGGCCAGATGAGATTAAAAACAAACGAGAAAAAAACAACAACAAAGTAACTCCTAACTCCAAGTTTCTAGGATTCTATGATATGAAAAATAGTAAAATGAATACATTGTTAGCCTCATTGTTTTTAAATTAAGTGAAAGCATTCTTTATTCATGTTTAAAATTATTGACTGTCAAGCTAGAGCTGGATCTGAAGCTCACAGAAGCCTCAAGCCCTTCACAGACTGGGTCACAGACCCCTCACACGCCATGCTGTGTCCCCAGACCCCTCACACGCAGGTCTGTGATCTAGGTAACCGGCAAACAGGTCCTTGGAAGCTGCAGGTTGGAAAGCGTGGCTGCACCCGCAGCGGCCACCAGGGGCAGTAAACTCCAGCCAAGGTGGCGCTGCCTGCGCACTAACTCCACCCACACGCAACCTACCCGAGAGGAGGGCCTGATTAAATTATTCTATTTTTCCACCAATGACCAATTCAGTAGATAAAACATTAAATGATTGCTTTGAACTTAATAAAATCTACTTTACTCAACTTAATTCTGTTTTTAAAGCCCCTACTCAAGTTTCATTCTATATCACTTTTCAATACATAAGATAACCTTCTTCTCCCTTTTTAAGTCTTACAAAAAGTTTGTGTTGATTAGAAGGTACCACACTTACACAATGATAAACTCAGTAAAGTTTGATTAAAAGAATGCATCCAATGTGACTATGTTATGATTGGATTTTATAGTAATGGGTAACTAACATAAAGATGAGCAAGAGATGTTTATCTAGAGTTATCTCCAACTTTAACACGCTTTAATTAATCTTTACTCTTAGAAACTGATGCTATTTTTCTCTCAGATATTCTAAATGCCTGAATACAATTAGCTTCCCAAGCGAATTTGACAAACCCTGTTACTACTAGAGGGCAGTAAAGTCTTGCTATATGCCCAGGAGATCGCCAGTACAATTAGTCCCTTGCAAAACCACGTGGGGGACTGTATGATGCAACTTTTAGCTTTATTATCTGCCAAGTCGTGAAGTCTATCTGAGAAATCAATTTGGTTCTAATATTGGTACATTAAACAAAACCCAATCACTCGATCCAGTTCAATCAATAAACACTAATAAGCAAGCCAGCCATTGTAATTAGGCTACAAAGTCGTTAAAGTGGTATACTCCTTTTTAAGTATCAGATATTAACAATTTTCCTATAAAAAACTCCATACTCAATTTTTTAAAAGATTTTCTTTAAAGTGGTCATTGGAAAGATAAACAATTGCCTCATTTAAGGTGTCATGACAAATATTTACTATATAATCACGTATCTAGCAAACTTTTCAACATTAATTACTCATGGCAAATAAATACCTAAAACAGAATTTTGGTACTCTGAGGAATACGTGTAAAAATTATTTAATTGCCTAGCAACGCCCCCCAAGAAACAGAATATGAGAAACTTTGTACACTGTTTAGCCATTTTTTAAAAATGTTACTCCTGTCTTGTGGCATATTAGGTCAGCGTGCCTTGTGAACAGGATTTTAACAGTCAGGAGATGTGACTGTGTTTAAGATTCCTTTTTCTAGTCACTAGTTCATTGTCAGTGGCAGCTACAGAGCAGCTTTATGTGCATTCAGAGACCGCCAGGAAATTAGTTCTGCATGACTGAATCAGCACTGTAGCCCAGAGAACAAGGATCACCCATTTCCTTAAGCAATTGTTTATTCCTTGTTGTGATAATATTAAATATTACAATCCTAGTAGAACATAATAGTAATGCCATTATATTTCATGTAAAAATTAAGTCACCTCTAAAAGAGTGACTCATACTGTAGACTTTTTGCACTAAGTTTAAATGTAACTTTCAGGGCTTTCTTTGCTTTTTTGTTGCCTTCTAAAGTGCTTGATAGCTGTTTGTAGCTCATTTATTATCTTCAAACCTTCTAAACTATATGAGGTAGTAAAATAAAATGTCAGTGAAATGAATTAAAGAAAATAAACATTTAAAACTAGCAACAGCTAAAATTAAACTGATCTTTAAAATTAAGGCAAATGTTTTTAGTTTCTATGGTTTTCAAGGAAAAAAATAGCATGGCATTAAGATTTTCCTATTTGTACTAATTAGTCAGGAGGCTACATCCCAAAGTAAATTAGCATTGGTCCCTTTTGCTTCCCTACTGTCCCATTCATCCCTAACACTTCCAAACCCCAAATCACTTGTCATTTTTGTTCTTTCTGTAAAAAGATGGTATAAAATATTCCTATACTCAGTCTTATGCATTAGGTTCTGTTTCCTAATTAACTCTTATTTATCTAAATAATGCTCTTGAGTATTCTTTAAGATTGAGAAGGATATTTTCGCCATCACCACACACTATCTACATTCAGATGCAAGACTGTAAATAGTCTCTTAGATTTTTTGATATATTTCCAGCCATATATCAAAATATGATATATATAATCTCAATATTTTACACATATGTGAGTACACATGCACACATACACATTGCCTGAACCTAAAGATATAATTAAAGTCTAAGGGTTTCTCTGGGAAATTTCTAAGTATTTTAAGGCTAAATTTCCATTTTATGTTTTTCAGTGTACTATATATATATATATATGCCTCTTTGTAGAGTTTCAACAAAATCACTAGCTGTCACTTTTTAGAACTTGGAAATTGTTATGAAAGTATAATCCAGAAAATTACCAAAAAATTCAACTCAACAGAAATTTACAATGCACTTACTCTATGGCTGGAACTTTGCTATTCACAATGGTAAATACAGAAGTATATGACATAGTTCTTACCCTGAATGTTAGCTTTTAACTACATAAAAGATACCAATTTACCCATTTGTCATAATTTTTTGGTTGAAAAATATAAGAACATGTCAAGCAAAATCAATTCATAAGATTTTGTAATAGCATGACAAATAGAACTTGTACATAACTATAATTTTCAAATTGGTCAAATTCCATTCTATGATAGAATGATGAGCTTCCTAACTCAGGAGAATCAAGAGATGTAATCTAATTCTGTCTAAGTCAAGAACACTAGCAAAAATGGGGAATCTGGTTTACTATGAACTGTTTGCTCTGATGTCAGAAATGGAATAGTCGCAGAAATAAATGTTAATTAATATACTAGCCAAGGAGGACAGCAAATTATTCCTATTAGGATCCATTGTTTACTTTGAGCTTGATAAATTACATAGTATAAAGCTATTATTTTGTTGCAATTACAAACTAAGGAACTTGAATAGATTAGTATTCAACAATTAAAATCAGACAAAGAAATTAGGGTTCCTTAAAGGAGTAAATTCAAAATCAATAGAGTTTTGCAACTTCTGCTACTTTCTAAAGAGCAGAGTCTTAATTTTTGGTTCATGTTTTGAGAATATCTTAAAGCCTCTGAATCAGAAAAAAAAAGTGAATTTAATTTTGAAGAACTAAAGGTTATCCCAATTAACTTGGTTAAAATTTTAAATTTGTTCAATAATATTAGAACTACCAGGTCACAAAAAGAATATGATTTAAGAAAAATTCTGACAGGTTGAATTACTCAGGCTTGTGATAATAGTATCAGACTGTGTAAAGAGAAATTATTAACATGAATATTATTCCATATGCATATCTGCATGTGAATACAAAGCTGGAATGTGAAGGTAGGAGGGAATACTTCTGATCTTTTTTAACCCTTAAGACATATATAGTGGTGGTCTACAAATACTATCAAAGAAAGGTGTTTTGGACAGGTGTGCAGGTGGTATCCTGCACAAGGAAATTGTCTGAGTGGGTGATTGTAGGCTGAAATCTGCCTGTCTTCTGCTCTTAAAGGTATGGATCCCAGCATGGAGCTATGTTGTCCTGGGAAGTAGGGCACCTTTTCTACCTATATAATTAATTCAAATCTCTGATGAGTCAGTGGGAACCCTAGCCTCTGCTCACCTGTGAAATTTTTTTGCTGTTCATTTGTATTTTTTGACCTTTTGTGCCATTATGAAATAGAGATATAAGCACTTCAAACTAAGATACATCTTTACATGCGTTGCTGGCACGTATCATAAGAGGAGTCATTAATACCAAATTTTTGTCTTTTCATAATTTTTCAAACATTTTATTTAGTTCTCATTGAAATTATTTTTTATTAAAAAAATCTGTGCTTAGTTAACCCTGTTCTAACATAATAATTGATTATTTTAAAAATAATCTTTCTAACAATAAAGAGCTGTTTCTGTTTCACAGTCTTTAATAAATATGAAAATAAATACTTTGATCTTTGCCTTAATTTAAAGTTAATATTTTCCCTTATTAAAAAATTAAAAGAATAAATCAAATTGTAATAATGAAGGTTTCCATATTAGCCATATATATATATGTGTATATATATATATATATATATATATTTATTTATTTTTCTGGGTAAGAATTGTATAATTCTTGGGAAAAGGGAAGAAAAATATATCAATTGATGCATGAAATATAATGTTGTGCTTTTACATTAGAGCAGCCAGTTAGAGCATTGGATACAAGGTATTATGCTAAGAATTGTTCAAAATTTAAACTTTAAAAAGGCTCTAAGTCCATTAGTTGACAATCTGTCATTATAAGCAATCTCTACAAGGCAACTGTGTGACAAGACTTGCAAACATTATTTACTTTCCCAAAACATAATCCCAATCATAAGATTTTAGAAAATCTGCCTGAAACTGTAAAGATTTAAGGGATAATAAGTTGGAAATTGTATTGAAAGGAAGGAATAATAAGTTGTGCATGTCATCTGTGGCAGGTGTATGTAGATGATTAAGAATTGAAATTCTTAAAGAAAGAAGAGAAAATAAAGGATGAAACAAAGGGGAGAAAGGGCATCTTCACCTACACAATTAAACCAAAAAATAAAAATGAAAAGTCCTCTTTCTCACTTAACTCATTTTAACTTAACTGTGTTTAATCTCTAGTCACTTCTCTCCACTGACATCCTTCCAAGGCAGACTCAGCAGATGGTGACTCTTTACAATTCTCCCCAACCTCTTAGCATGCTTTGGTTTGAGGCTCTCACACAAACACTGCTGATTCTCAGAGACGCATCACCTACCTCTTGTCTTTCTAGGAGCAAGAACTGTTCATAGGGCAACTCCTTGCTAAGTATTCATTCCTGATCCATAGTCATTCAAGCTTTCTAATGACTTCCTTCAGAGGGTGGGATGAGGAAGTCCACAAAAGATAATTCATGAAAACAATGAAAATCCAGTGACCAAACTCGCATATGCTAAGATCTCTGGGACACTTACTGTTGGAGGCTTGTGTTTTGTAAGCGAACCAAACATATCTGTGGCCATTTGAGTTTGTTGCAAAATTGCGCAACACAGCATTCACTACACATTAGCATGATATATAATTCAAAGATTCATTTACAACAAAGAAAATGAAGGATCCATTAGGGAACATACACAGACACAGCAAGTAGAAAATAAGCACAATTTTTAAGAGTTCTGGGGAGAAAAAAAGGACTTGATTACTGCTAATTTTTAAAAAGGAGGGAAATTATGTCAATGTTACTATGTTTATTCACAAAAGGAAAGATTAACTAAATAGACAACTGTCATTTGAAGTATGTTGAAAATATGTGGAAGTGTCATGTGGTCAATTAGGAAACAATGAATTCGAGTATTGAATTTACACTTCTGTTAGATCTTCTGTGTAGTGGGGTATTTCATGTACAGATATTTACTTGCTTGATTTATATTTGAAAAGATCTACTATTATTTAAAATTGGAAATTTGGTTTTATAGATTTATAACAACAGTAGAGACCAATAAAATAATGTTCAACAAAATAAAGTGTGACTTGCATTAGATCTTCAAGTATATTAAATTTTTAAAGATTTAGTAACCATTTCCATCTTGCCAGACCATAACTTATATAGTTTATTCATGTTTTCTAGAACTAGAGACCTTAAGAGTACCATAGGTTACCCAATTATTTTTCTATACTTTAAGTTTCTAAGTGCTCAAAACCATAACTTTTTTCTTGTCCCAGCAGATTCTTGACACTTTATCAGGAAGTTCCTGTGAGTTTTCATCCATTATTTAAATGAACTGTGGAAATAATTCCTGGTTTTGTCTTTGGTAAGTCACTAATGGACATGTGATAGACTCATAACCCTTGAAAGTAATGGTGTGAAACTGCTCCAAAACTGGCTGAAAAAATAGAGATCCCATTTCAGCTCTTATATCATGATGGTAGAAAATCATATATATTTTTTCTATTAGAGAGTAAGACAGCCCCTCAAAAACTATTTCTTATTTTTCTCTCAAAAGAAGATAAGAATTTTGAAACACTATATAGTTTAAAAAAAAAAAAAAAACAGCTCTTCCTAACCAAATTAATTTGTGTGCAAAGCTGTTCAAATCTAACTACTGGGTGCTTGAGAACAAATCAAATAATTTTTTATCCTTTCATATAATGATTATAATAGCAGTAGCTTACCCAATGCAAGAAATATTACTAAGCACTAAATTTCACACATATTTTACACATATTTACAATATACTTACACATATTTACAATATGTAATATGCATATACAATATATACATATTACATATTATTACACATATTTCAACATCCCCCAAACAAGCCAGCAAGGTTGGTATCCCTATTATATCTCCTCCTGATATAATCATAAATTTAGAAAAACTAAGTATCTTGTTCTGGATTGAGTTACAGTATATGCTCCATCTTAATGAAATGTTTTTTTTTAATTGTACAGTGACTTCAAATCACATTTTTATCTTCATTGTATTTCTTATTCTACTTGAGGCAAGTCTGATCATTAGCATGGGCTGATTCTTTATAGAAAAGTAAATTACCATTTTTTAAAATTACAAGAGTCTTTGATTTGTGAATGCTTGAATCATTTTTCCTTTGTGAGAGGTTAGTTGAAGAGAACTTAAATGGCAGGCTCCACAGTGTATGTTTTCTGCATACCTAGGGAAAATCTGATTTCTTTCTTATCTTAGCAATTATAATTTAATGCTTTATTCTCAAATCACTGTATCTAATAAATGCTATAATTCTTCTTATTTTCAAACAGCCACATTCTGTTTTTAATTATTAGTTTTCTAAGGGTTATGCAGGGAGTTATAGTATCTGTGAACTAACTACTATTTCAGTCTCTTGTGAGGTGGATTAAAGGAACATTGTGTATTCATCAAAAAATTGCAGACTAGTAAAATAACACATAGCTTTTTTTTTAATGAGCCAGAAAGATTTTTTTTAAATAAGTGGAGATATTACAGCACACCTCTATTTTCATAAAGCCACTCTCACGACAAGAACCTTCACAGAGTTAAAAATGTAAAGGCATTAAAAAATACTCAGAATAAATAATTTAAAAGATCATTGATAAAAGAAAATGACTTTCTATGAAAAGAAACAGAAAGAATGGATTTAAAAAATGGTGGGAGAGAGGCAGTGAATAAGACTACAGGAGAATGAGTAAAAGAAAAAGTATGAAAACTCTGTAAAGTGAATAAATTATCAGAAGGAGCATTTATGCCACTTCACTAATGCTGCATCAATGTCAAGAAGAAAGAAAGAAAAAGAAGAAAGGAAGGAAGGGGAAGAAAGAAAGAGAAGAAAAAAGAAAAAGTAATAAGAGCTTTATGGGTTGCCGAAGAAGGTTTTGTAGAAAGCCTGTATTTATCAGTGATTAATTCCAGCTATGTCAAGAGAATAAACAATAGAAATACTTGAGTCAGAAATATTTGGGACTTAATTATACAATAAAAATAATAATTGGTTACTATGCATTATGGTTAAAAAGGCATGTTTTTGGGCTGGCCCCGTGGCTCATTTGGGAGAGTGTGGCATGGCCAGTGCGCTCACTGGCTGAGCATGGTGCAGACAACACCGTGCCGAGGACTGCGATCCCCTTACAGGTCAGAAAAACAAAACAAAGCAAAAAAAAAAAAAAAAAAAAAAAAAAAAAAGGCATGTTTTTGAGTGAGGCAAATATGAGCTTCAGTCTTAGCAACACTATTACTTAAAATTTCTGAACCCAATTTTATCATCGTAAAGTTTAGAGAACAATATTTATCTCATGAATGGTAGTGCAGATTGAATAGAAAATGCTCAGAAAATTATAGCACAAAGGAATCATGAAGCAAAGCTAGCATACCTTGCTCTCTTGTTTTCTGTGGTACAGCCAAATATTCATTTTAAAAATACTTTTCTCCCTTATCAACATCTCCTCTGGTAGGACATTGACTTTGATTCATTGTGTCCTCTCATAATGACTTAATGGACAGTGACTATTCACGGACCTCCACAGATCAAACAAAAGTGGAGTGGAAAGTGGTGTTAGCGTGAGTGAGAAGGTCTATTTGACAGACTTGAATCATTTGTAACTATTAGGAATCCAGGGAAACCTACTAGCAACTGAGGATGACCAGGTGGATGCAGACAGCAATGCCAAGCAAGAGGTTTGAGATGCAGCTGAGTGGACAATGGGGTAAAAAGTTGAGGAGCAGCAGTGGAAAAGAAGGTAGAAGAGATGGCAACAGATACTCTGAGATTTGGGAGAAAAAGTCAGAAATAAATGTTTGCATTTATACTTTTCAAAAAGTTGTAGATTCACAGCAAAATTAGGAGGAAGATACAGAGATTTCCCATATAGTCCCTGCCCCAGACATGTGCAACCTCCTCATAAACAAAATTCCTCCTACTGGAGTGGTACATTTGTTACGATCGATGAATCTACATTGGCACATCATCGTCACCCAAAGCACATAGTTTACATTACGGTTCCTTCTCAGTTTTGTTCCTTCTATGGGTTTTAACAAATGTATAATGGCATATATCCATCCTTACAGTATTATGCAAAGCATCTTCATTGCCCCAAAAACCTCTGTGCTCCACCCATTCAACCCTCCCTTCCCTCAAACTCACAGCAACCACTGATCTTTTTACTATCACCTTAGTTTTTCCTTTTTCTGAATGTCATGTAATTACAATACAGTATGTAGCCTTTTCAAATTGGCTTTCTTCACTTAATTATATGCATTTAAGATTTCTCTACGTCTTTTCATAGTTTAATGGCTCATTTCTTCTTTGAGATGAATAATGTTCCACCGCCTGGAAGGAGCACAGTTCATCTTTTCATCGATTGAAAAACATCTTGGTTGCTTCCAAGTTTTGGCAATTATGACTACAATTTTATAGACATCTGTGTGGACATACATTTTCATCTCTTTTGGGTAAATACCAAAGTGCCTTGTTATCAGATCATATGGTAAAAGTACATTTAATTTTGTAAAGAAAATAACAAAATATCTTTCAAAATTGTCTTACCATTTTGTATTCCCACCAGCAATGAATGAATGTTCCTGTTGCTCCACATCCTAGTCAGCATTTGGTGTTCTCAGTGGTCTGGATTTGGGCCATTCTAATAGGTGTGAAGTAGTATCTCATTGTTGTTTTAATTTGAATTTCCCTGATAGCATATTTATTTAATAGGTCATGTCTTTGTTGTTGTTTATAAAATGTCACTGCCATACTAAAGTCCAGCTAGATTTTATTTTATGGTCTAGGAATATTCATAGTTTTATGTTTTACATTTAGGTCTGTAATACATTTGAGTTAATTTGGGGGAACAAATGTGACATCTGTGTCTGCATTATTATTATTATTTTTTTGCATGTGAATGTCCAGTTGTTCAAGCATCATTTGTTGAAAAGACCATCTTTACTCCATTGTATTGTCTTTGCTCCTTTGTCAAAGATTAGTTGGCTATATTACATGGGTCTATTTCTGGACTCTCTATCCTACTCCATTGCTCTATCTTTTTTCAGTACCATACTGTCTTGATTACTGTAGCTTTATAGTAAATCTTGAAGTTGGGTAGTTTCAGTCCTCTGACTGTTCTTCCCCAAAATTTTGTTGGCTGTTCTGGGTCTTTTGACTCTTATATAAATTTTAGAATAAACTTGTTGATATACACAAAAAAAACCATGCTGGGATTTTGATTGAGATTGTGTTGAATTTATAGATCAAGTTAAGAAGAACTGACATCTTGTCTTCCTGTCCGCGAACATAGACTATCTCTCCATCTTTTAAATTTTCCTTTGTTTTTCTTTATCAGAATTTTGTATATTTCCTCATATAGAACTTATACATATTTTGTTAAATTTATATCTAAGCATTTCATTTTTTTGTGGTGCTAATGCTAATGGTATTGTGCTTTTGATTTTAAATTTCACTTGTTTATTGCTGGTATGTAGAAAAAGTGATAGATTTTTGCATATTAACCTCATATCCTGCAACTTTTCTATAACCTCTTATTAATTTCAAAGCTTTTTGATTCTTTTTTATTTTCCACAGAGATGATTGCTGTGGTATGTATGTTGTGTCCCCTCCAAAATTAATGCTCAAACTCAATCCCCAATGCAACAGTATTGAGAGGTGGAGCCTTTAGGAAATTTTCAGGCCATGAGAGATCTACCCTCATGAATGGGATTAGTGCTATATGAAATAGCATGAGGGCACTAGCTACACTGTTTTTACCTTTCATCTCTTCCATTATATGAGGACACAGTATTTGTCAATGTAACAACAAGGTATTATCATGGAGGCAAAGTCAAGACCTTCACCAGACACTGAAATTGCTGGCACCTCAGTTTTGGACTTCCAGCCTCCAGAACTAGGAGAAATAATTTTTTGTTCTTCATAAACTACCTAGTTATGCATTTTTTTATAGTAGCAGAAATGGCCTAAAATAATGATCATGTCATCTGTGAACAAGGACAGCTTTATTTCTTCCTTCCCAATTTGTAGGTCTTTTATCTTATTGCATTAGCTAGGACTTCTGGTACTATGTTGAAAAAGAGTGATAAGAATGAGTGTTTTATTTTTATTAAAACATGTTAATATATGTAGCAACACTATAGTTACAAAATTCTACATAACATTAATTTCTCCAAAAATAGATGTCGTTTCCTGTGGAGATATTAGGAAAGAGTACAGTGGCAGACAAGCATTTACTACTGACACAGGGCAAAGACTAAGATATGTGCATTGATGAACCTTGCTAAAAACTAAGTCATCCAAACCTATGGTTATCAGATACTACAGCATATAAAAGATATTAAATGGCAGAAATAAAAAAAAAATGGACACAGGAGGATGCATTTTAAACAATAATTTATAAAGGAAAAGAGGAAGGCAGAACATTAAAAGAAAAAAAACTGCTTTAACATACAGTGATTATCTGTGAGGCTGAGTGACCCATTTTTTAAATAATATTTACTGAGAAGATTAATGTTCATCTCAGTCAGCAATATGATCCAGAAACTATCTTTAGCCTGATTTATCCTATGTGAAATTGTGAAGTAGACAAAGACTTTTTCGCAAATTTTTAGTCTTCACCTTCATCTGAGTAATCAGTTGCTCTCCTTTTTACTTCCTACCAAAATTCAGTTTCACGATCAATAAACAAGTTACTGAAAGCCACCTAAAATGTCACTCTTCAAGGAACTTAGAATTAAGTAATGAGTATCAGAGCTAGTCTTAGGCCAAATTTCCCAGAACAGCCTGAGATTTAAACCTGTGATTTATTAAGGTTGTATTCTCAAGAGAAACCTGTAAGAGAGTGAATGGAGCAGCACAGGAAAGGGGAAAGCAAAGTAAGGATATGGTTTTAGGTGACATCCAGCCCCAGCCCAATGACATGTGGAGCTATAGAGCATAAATTATGTTAGAGTTTGTCTCCCATGAGGTTAGGGCTTTTGTAGCTCAGCACCAGTCAATCATCTTTTGGCCTTGTGGGTGAGGCACTTCCAACAGCCCAAGGCGGTCCTCCAGGTAATGTTGCAGAAAGTTAAGCCCTTAATAGCATCAACAGCTGCTCTTAAAAGGTTCCCCAAAGATCTGTGTGAGACACCAACAGTATCAGCTAGAACCTCATCAAAATAAATATTTCTCTAAAAACTTAAAGTGAAATAATTTTTAAGTGGCTTGGAAGCGGGGAGAACATAAGGGAGGGAGAAGAGTCATCTTTCCAGTATCTCTGAGGTGATTATACCAGATTCCAAACCTGATCTCTCACAACCTGACTTAACAACATGTGCTAAACATTTAACAAACAAGGATAAAGGGTCTAGTCTATAGAGTTTTTCAGCTGTGTTGTCCTTTTCTCTGAGGAGTACTTTTAAAGTCTCTGTACATAGATATGGATATTATATCTATAATAATATAGATATTATTCTTGACTCTCCTAATGAAAGTGGAGGCATTATTACATCTCTCCTGAGGTGTAAATTATACAAGTATTTATTATCATTTTATAAATAAGAAAACCAAGACCTAGAAAATCCATAGACTAATGCTATTCGTATGGTTCTTAAGCGGTACTTCCAAACCTGAACCCAGATTTTTTATTTATTATTATTATTATTTATTTACTATTACTATTACTTTTTAATTATTACTATTATTTATTTATTTATTTATTTATTTATTTATTTACTTACTTACTTACTTACTTACTTACTTACTTACTTACTTACTTACTTACTTACTTTGCAGCTGGCCAGTACAGAGGCAGAACCCTTGACCTTGGTGTTATAACACCACACTCTAACCAACTAAGCCATCTGGTCAGCCCCTTGAACCCAGGTTGTTAACTCCTAATTCAGTGTTTTTTTCAACTTTGCTAGAACCTCAATTTCAAAGAGTGCTTCAACTTCCCAAACTTTATTTAAAAATATTTTGTTGTCCTAACGTGTCAAAAGTGCACCCTTTTCTACCGTAAAGTAGATAAAACTTTATGAAGTAACTCTATTGAAACAAAAAGACAAAGCACCTAGAATGAAATGAACAACATTTAAGATCTACACTTATCACTTATTATCTGTGTGACATCAGACAACTCATGCTTAGCTACAGTATTCTCCATTGAAAAATGACAGGTAGAAATAATACTGTTTTTCTAAGATTGATTGGACTATATTTGCAAGAGAAAAATATTTGCATTTTGTAAAATACTATTATGTATTATTGTTATTATCATTGTCAACATCATTTGGAAAAGACTAGATAAAATATTGAAGGCACAGTTATTACACCAAGCATTTAAATCTTGTATCATTCAGAAGGTTTTAAGAATCAAAGATAATAGGACTCCAGATTGGCTTTATGATCAGACTGTACCTTGTCCATACTAATGACAGCTTGACACCCCTTTCATTGCCTGGGGCTTAACGCCACTTTCATGCCAGATACCCTACTGAGTCCCAAAGCACGTGCTAACTTTCTCGATGAATTTTTCTTCATTTTTTGAGATAAGTGCATCATTTGCTGCCTAAGTAGCATAGTTTGGCAGTGCCATTTAACTCTATTTTTCTGAAGAAAAGCTTTATGCTCTGCTATTTCAGTTTCCCTGTGACCTCAATTAAAGTTTCATATAGAATTCATAACCACAATGTTTGGTCTTATAGTTATGACTTCTACAAACATAAAAAAGAATAAATTCTAAGGTTTTAAAATGAATAAAACTATCGTGTTTACAATGCATAACTAAATTATATTTCCCCCTGGACAGTAAATTGGAGTTAGAAGAGATTTTATAAACTAGATTAGAAAGTGAAACATCTCCACTCATAATTTTTCATCAGAAGCTCTGGAGATTGTTGAATAGTTATTCCTGAGTTCTGAGCTGTACTAATCATTATCACAAGTTGTCATTGGCTCTAACATTTCTAGAGAGTGTTAACACATTTAAAACACAGAAATACATATTTGACGATTGTCACATAAGAGATTTGAACTCAAATACAGTATTCTATTAAAAAGTAATCTAAAGCAATCATTCCTCAAATCATTGTATCAAAATAAAATGTATGTGTTGGCTTAAGGAAAATACTTTAAAAAGTCATGTATCTGCACATAATATAGTTGGTAGTAGAAAAAAATGTTTTCCTCATACATATGTATTATATGTATAACATCATATGTATAACAATTAGCACTTGAAACACACATGATTTCTTTTTTGTTTTCCTATTTGGCTGAATTTGACCCAGAAGTGGGTAGCAGTGTGATAATGTAAATGTCTAAATATTTCCTAAGTGCCTGCCATCTTTAAGTTTATGGTCAATAATTCGAACTGTGTGAAATATACAACTTAGTTGAAAGACAGACAGAGAGAGAGAGAGAGAGAGAAAGAGAGAGAGACAGAGAAAGTCCTTCAGTGAGATCAGATATTCATTTGGTCATATTTCTGTTGTTTGAATTCCACTGGAGTAGTGCCAAATATTGTAGTGAAGAGACTAATTTGGCAGAAGTTAATAATTCTACAGTGACGTTTAAATATACAAAGGTTGATGCTCCTCTGTATTTTTCAAAGAAACAGTACCAAATCATGAATTTTGTCTTGACATTAATATAATCTTAATAATACAAAAGATCAATGAAACAAAAAGTTGATTTTTTGAGAAAATAAACAAAATAGACAAGCCATTAGCTAGACTAACTAATAAAGGAAGAGAGGAGACCCAAATAACAAATAACAGAAATGAAAAACTAAACATTACAACTGATACCAAAGAAATATAAAGAATCATTAGAGACTATTATGAACAACTTTATGCTAACAAATTTGAAAACCTGGAGGAAACAGGTAAATTTCTGGACACATACAAACTACCAAGACTGAGCCAAGAAGAAATAGAAAACCCGATCAGACTAAAAACAACCAACAAGATTGAAGCAGTAATAAGTAGTTTTCCAATCAAGAAAAGCCTAGGACTGGATTGCTTCACTGCTGAATTCTACCAACATTTAGAGAAAAATTAATGCCAATCATTTTCAAACTATTCCATACAAGTGAAACAATGGCCATTCTCCCTAATTCATCCTATGAGGTCAGCATCACCTTGATACCAAAATCAGACAAAGACACAACAACAAAAAAGAAAACTACAGGACAATATTCTTGATGAGGAGAGAAGCAAAAATCCTCAAAAAAACATTAGCAAACAGAATAAAGCAACATATCAAAAATATTATACACCATGATCAAGTGAGATTCTTCCCATGGGTGCAAGGATGATTCAGGATATGCAAATCAATAAATGTGATACATCATATCAAAACAATCAGGGACAAATCTATATGATAATTTTAACAGACACATAAAAAGCATTTAACAAAATTCAACATCCCTCTATGATAAAGACTCTCAACAAATTAGGTATAGAAAGAAAATATCCAACCCAATTAAAGCCATATATGACAAACCCACAGCCAATATCATCCTGAATGGGGAAAAGCTGAAAACTTTTCCTTTAGGAACAGAAACATAACCAAGATGCTCAGTCTCACTACCACCATTTAACATAGTACTGGAGTGCAAGCCAGAGCAATCGGGCAAAACAAAGAAATTAAAGTCATCTAAATTGGAAAAGATGAAGTCAAATTATCCCTATTTGCAGACAACATGATGCTATGTATATAAAAAACTAAAGACTCTACCAAGAAACTCTTAGAGGTGATAAACTAATTCAGTAAAGTTGCAGGATAAAAAAGTCTATATAAATCAGTAGCATGTCTATAGTCCAACAATGAACAAGCAGAAAAAGAAATCAAGAAAGCACACCCATTTACAACAGCTACAAAATAAAATAAAATAAGTAGGAATAAATTAAACAAAGGAGGTGAAAAATCTCTATAACTAGAAGTATAAATCACTGTTGAAAGATATTAAAGAGGACATAAAAAGATGGAATGACATTCCATGCTGTTGGACTGGAAGAATCAACATTGTGAAAATGTCCATACTACCCAAAGTGATCTACAGATTCAACACAATCTCCATCACAATACCAATTACATTCTTCCCAGAAATAGAAAAAAATAACACTAACATTCATATGGAACGATAAAAGATCCCAAATAGCCAAAGCAATCATGAAACAAACAAACAAAAAAGAAAAACATTAAAGCCAGAAGCATAATGCTACCTAACTTCAAATTGTAATACAAAGTTATAGTAACGAAAACAACATGGTACTGGCATAAAAGCAGACCCACAGACAAATGAGATAGAGTAGAGAACCCAGAAATCAATCCATGTATGTACAGACAACTTATCTTCAACAAAGAGACAAAGAAAATGCATTGGGGAAAGGACAGCCTCTTCAATAAATGCTGCTTGGGAAAACTGGATATCCATGTGTACAAGAATGAAACTAGACCCATACATTTCACCATATACCAAAATCAACTCAAAATGGATTATAGACTTACATTTAAGACCTGAAACTATAAAACCCCTAGAAGAAAACATAGGGGGAACACTTCAGGAAGTAGAACTGGGCAAAGACTTTGTGAATAAGACTCCAAGAGCACAAGCAACAAAAGAAAAAATAAACAAATGGAATTATATCAAACTAAGAAACTTCTGAACAGCAAAGGAAACAATAAACAGAACAGAATGACAACCTATGGAATGGGAGAAAATATTTGCAAACTATACATCTGACAGGGAATTAATATCCAGAATATACAAGGAGCTCAAAAACTTCACAGTAAATATATATATATATAAATTAAACAATTAAAATTTAATTTAATTAATTAAAATTTAAACAATTAAAAAATGAGCAAAGAAGCTGAATAGGGACTTTTTTTTTTTTTTTTTTTTTTTTGTCCTTTTCGTGACCAGCAGTCAGCCAGTGAGTGCACCGGCCATTCCTATATAGGATCCGAACCCGCAGCGGGAGCGCCGCTGCGCTCCCAGCACCGCACTCTCCCGAGTGTGCCATGGGCTTGGCCCTGAATAGAGACTTTTAAAAGGAAGACATACAAATGGCCAACAGGTACATGAAAAAATAAATTAGCAAATTCCATTACTAATATAAAAATTAAATTAGTAAATTCCATTTACTAATCACCAGGGAAATGCAAATCAAAACCACAATGAGATACCATCTCACCCCAGTTAGATGGGATATTATCAAAAATACTGAGAGTAACAAATGCTGGCAAGGATGTGGAGAAAGGGGAACTCTTCTACACTGTTGCTGGGACTATAAATTAGTGCAGCCATTATGGAAAACAGTAGGGAGGTTTCTTAAAAACCTACAGATAGATCTACCATATGACCAAGCCAATTCCACTTCTGAGTATATACTCAAAGGAATGGAAATCATCATATCGAAGGGATACTTGCACTCCCATGTTCATCGCAGCTCTGATCACATAACCAAAACTTGGTACCAATGCAAATGTCCATGTATGGATGACTTGATAAGGAAAATGTGGTAAATATAAACAGCGAAATACTACTCAGCCATAAAAAAGAATGAAATTCTGCTATTTGCAACAACATGGATGAGTCTGGACAAAATTATTTTAAGTGAAATAAGCCCAATTACAGAGATAGAAATACTGCATGGTGGTAAGGAAGAAGGAAAGAAAGAAAGAAAAATAAAGGAAGAAAGAAAGAGAAGACCACAGTAATATGTTGAACTTTCAGAGGAGACAACAAATCTATGGTTACTAAAGTTGGGAGAAGGGAGAGAGAGGAGGGTTGGGGAGAGGTTGAGTAAAGGGAAAAAAATATATTTCTGCTTGCAAGGAAAGTCATTTTTCTTAAAAAAAAAAAAAAAAAGTCATGAATTCTAAAATCAACTTACACATCCAAAGCTAAATAGAGAAAGATTCAATCAACCAACAAGTTTAACATTCATTTAACAGTTTTTATCCAAAAAATATAATATAAAATAATAAATTTCATTTTTTCTCTTTGAAAAAAGAAGACAAAATTATGTTAATTTAAATAACCCAGGCACAGAAAAATACTGCATGGTTTCACTCATAAGTGAGAGTTGAAAGAAAGAAAGAAAGAAAGAAAGAGAAAGTACAATCAAAATAATACACTGAGCTTTCAAAAGAAGAGAACAGAACTGTGGTTAGTAGAGGTGGGAAAGAGAAAGGGTGAGGACGGTTAGCGCGAAATTGATTAAGGGTCATAAAGAATGATCACATTTTGTAATGATTAATATACAAGCTGTCCTGATTTGATCATCACATATTGTACACAGGTATTAATATTCAAATCTGTGTCCCACAAATATGCATAATCAATTATGCTTCAATAAAAAAATATATTTTGAAAGGCAAAAAAAAAAGCAACAACAAAAATAAACTCATATTATCTAAGATGAGAAACATTGGTTTTACTACTTACTCTAGCTTGCAGAAATTATCCTTCTTCTGCTTTCCACATCCATGCATGAAAGGGAGGCTTTAAGAATTCAGTTATATCAGTTTCTTAAATTCTAAGGACTGCCAGAAGATGTCCTGGTGATCTCAGAACCTCTTTTTCTGCTACTAGCTTTTCAGACTTCCAGTGCTCTTCCTAGCTCAAGGGGAGAACAGCACTGCCCATACAACCTGACCCAAGTTCTTTGGTTCAGTTTGAAAGCAGCATGAATTCTATGTAAAATTGGGTTTATACTTATGTCGTGGTATATATTTTAAAGTTTCATGTCAAATATGAGATAGAAAAATAGTACATTAGGTCAGGTAGAGGATTTTCACCTCTATCCAATTATTTTCAGCACAGACTCTACCTGTGAACACAGAATTATTCTTTTTTTGTTTTTCTAACATACAGTAGTCACACACTGAGTATATATAGGCCTTTCTAAAGTCCAAATTGACTCTTAATAAAGCCAGTACACTAGAACAACTATTTAATGATGTGGTTGCTTCCATCATGAAGATACACTTTAAACCTATAAAATCCCTAATGGATATTTTTAATTGATTTGCACTTCTAAAATGAATATCATTATATGTTTTGATGATTTCCATAAATCAGAAAAGAAAAAATTGTCTCAAATGAGATGACAATAGCTATTATCTCCTTCAGATTCCACTGAATAAAATAACAAAAAACATTAATTCTTTCAAATTAAAAGCTAAATTAATATGATAACATCTAAAGTGGAGTAGCTGGACACTTGGTCCTCTATGATGAAAGCTCAATTATTTTCTCTTAAGTGATAAAAATACGATTCATTCATATGGTATATGAAAGTGAAAAAATACTTCACTCAACATGGAGGAACCTCTTCACTTTGATCAGACTTCCTTTTGGGCAAATGAAATTTCACATTAATCACAAATTCATGCTTTATCTTTCTATGAGAGACCAATTCAAAACCCACACTCAGTAACTGTATCCCAGCTGGACTCTCAGCAGCACGTTTTCCAGCATATACATTTTTGAGATTTATGTTCCATATGTGGGATTTTTAGTTATTTTCTAAAAAAACATAGGTAAAAAGTTTATTGACAGATCATGTTTTGGTTTAAAATTCTACCAAGCAGAGTAACTCCTAATCCCTCATCTTTAAAGACTCCGATCTTTTTTTTAAAAAGCTGTCAGATAATTACCTATTCACACTCATTTAATTTAAGGATTTGTGGTTATAAAATATTTTGTTACTGAAATATCAGAGGAACGGTCTCTTGTTAGGTGGTTCTGTATCAATCATTATTATTCCATGTAAACCAACATATTTTGCATGGGGTGTTTTATTATTGTTTTCCCATCTCTCTAATTTTATTCATTTATTTCCTTCTACCCTCTATTCCCTTTCAGCCCCTCTGCATAGGCACCCATTAAAGCTGTTGTCAGCGTGTGGTCTTGCTAAATGTACACTACCATTTTGTGTGCTCGTATTTTTAATTTTCGTGAAGGCTAGTGCATTATATAGCTGATTCTCTTTCTTGACTTTCCACTAAGCATTATGGTTTTAAGATCTGCCTATATTGCCATGTGAATCTTGAATCAGTTGCTTCTAACTGCAGTCCAGCCTGGTGTGCATCAAGCATGTTTTACTTCACTCTTCTACAGTGCACATCCAAAATGCTTCCAACTTTTCCTTTTCACAAATAACTCTCTACAAAGAAAATAGACATATGTAATTCTCTATAGCTCTGTATAAAAATTACACTGAATCTTACATTCAGGAAGGTAATTAATGACTAAGCAAACCTTTCTCTGGAGTAGCTGCACCCATCTACAATCCCACCAGAGAGACCTGGTTATTCCTAAATCTCACCACCAATGTTTTCCAGTATGGGTCAGGCTAAGAATGGTATAGTGAAATCACATAGTTGTTTTCATTTGCGTTTATATTATTACAATCATTATGAAAATCTCTTCATATGAAGAGTCTATGGTCTCTTTCACAGCACAAAAATTTTCAATTGTTACATAATCCCACTGGTCAAATTTTTGCCCTATATTGCATGCATTTGAAGATTGTTTAATATTTCTCCATAACTCGATCACAAAGATATTTTCCTCCATTTTCTTCTCTATACTGCACATATAGATCTTTAACCCATCTAGAGTGCTCCCTTGCATGAACAATTTTGTCTATAATATGTAGCACATACAATTGTCTTAAAAGAGCAGATAGGTGTAATACTGGGAATATGACATTAAGAAAGTAAAAGAGCAAGTTATAATAACTGACAAGAAAATATATTTCATGTTGGATATAACAAATTGGTGAGAATTATTTTTAAAAATTTCACCTTCTAAAGTAAGTCTATTTTCAGATTTTTGCAGATGTATTCTAAAACAAACACAAGGGTAAAGACATTTTGCAAAGAACTTATATGAATTCAGACAGACTTCAATATGTATGTGGTGGCAATATTATATTGAAAGTAGGCTCATTTTAACAGATTTCATGGTGTGGACAAGAAAGAGACTCTGCTTCCCTCCTCCACTGTGCTTTCCCCCCATTTTTATTTTATTTGGCATATACATGTGGCATAAATGAGAAATTACCAATACTATATAATTCTTCTATTAAAAACTTGCATTTTAAGCATTTCTTCTAATAGTGAAATAAGATACACTAAAAAAAAAACATTGAGTATAATATCTAAATCATTATTTAAGCCTTTAAATGTTGTGTAAATATCAGTTTACTTTTTTATTTTCATGTATACATATTTATGGGGTACACAGTTGACTATCAATATGTGATGATCAAATCAATATTACTATCATGTTCATCATTACAAATTGTAATTTTTTTGTCCCTTATCCAATTACTCTCTATACTCCTTCCACCTACCCCTTTCCCACTTCTAGCAACTATAGGTCTGTTTTCTCCTGAAAGTTCAATGTTTTATTATGGTTTTTCTTTCTTTCTTTGTTTCTTAGCTCCCACTTATAAGTGAGGACATGTGGTATTTCTCTTCCTGTGCCTGGCTTATTTCATTTAAAATAATTTTCTCCAAGCTTATTCATGTTGCTGTGAAGGGTAGAATTTCATACATTTATGGCTGAGTAGTATTCCATTGTGTATATAACCATATTTTCCTTATCCAGTCATCAGTTAATGGACATTTAGATTGATTCCATATCTTGGCTATTGTAAATATAGCTGTGATAAACATGAGAGTGCAAGTAATAGATTACATATTGTGTCAGATCAAACTTTCAATATTGATACTTAATTAACAAAGACACTTAAAAATTCAATAGGAATAACACAATGGTAAAAACCTGGATTAGCTATATATATACAAAAAAGGAGTTAATTAAAGGAATACTATGGAAAATTTTAAAATTGCAAAAAAGTACAGGGAAAATTATAATAACTGGTTGTATAGTTTGCTATTACATTTGTTTTCCATTTAACTTAGGAGGAAAGATTAAGACGGCTTTAGAAGCAAAGGAAATGTAAAGGACCTACTTTAGGAATAAAGTTTCTCTTTAGAGTAGTTGAGTCTGCATTTTATTTTATTTTTTAATTTTTTTCTTATTAAGAATATTCATGAGATGCAAAGCTAATTGTCACCCCTCCTGCCCATGATATGAGGGCCAGATTCATACTGGGGGCATACCTGTTACCAGAAATTACTTCTGTACCCCTTGTCCCCACCCAATTATCCCCCAACCTCTCTCCCCCTCCCCCTCTCACCCCCCACTCCACTTTGTAGCCCTAGGAAAGTTCCCCAATTGAAACAGAATCTGCATTTTATTTCCTTAAATTTCTAGCTCCCAACTAAATATATTAATTTATTAATTTTTCATCTACAATCATAACCGTATTCTTGTATATCAGATGTTTTAAAATGTTTTTTATGATTTTATATTTATTTTACTTTTTTTTCTTTTTTTTTCTTTTTTTTGGTGGCTGGCTGGTGAGTGCATTTCTTTTTCTATATGGGGAAATTTTACTTTATGTACCAAGGTCAGAGACAAATGGGTAATCTGATTTGTTTAGATTTCTGTGAGTACCAGTGTCCCATAGCTTTGTGTGTGTTTCTCTGTGTGTGTTTCTTTTTCTTTTTCTTTTTTTTTCTTTGTAAACTTTGAATCAAACTTCTGGATAGTTTTGAAAAGAACAAAGAGGTGTACTTTATACTAATTTCTGGCTTTTTACAAGCCCGAAACACAGCTACAATTGTGGAAGTAAAAGCTTTCACTGGAAGCTCCTTGTGACCAAGACATGACATCTACTGATTGCTAGTTAGTTGACAACATGTGTGAAAGGTTATCCTTCTACCATCAAAGCTTCACAAGTGTTTCTTTTTACTAAAACTGAGCATTTTATTAGGGTGGCCTTCACAGATAGAGGCAGACTTGCTTTTTGGTAAAGGGACTAATAGCAGTGGCAATTCACTGGTACAATTTGTAAACAAACTTAAGGAAAAAAATGCCTGTGGCAGCAATCAGATAAAATCAAATGAACCAGAGAGCCTGCTGTCTTACTTTTCTGCTGCTGTTTTAATGGATTATCACAAATGAGGTGGCTTGAACAACACAAATTTATTATACTACAGTTCTGGAGGTCAGAAGTCTGACACAGATCACACAGAGCTACTAAAATCAAGGCATCACTGGAGCTGCATCACAGCTGTGTTCCTTTGTGGAGGCTCTGGATAGATCGATTTCCTTACCTTTTTCCAGCTCTCTAGAGGCTGCATGCATTCCTTGGCTTGTGGTTGCTCTTCATAACGAGCAAAGGAGAATCTAATCCTTCTCACATCATATGACTATGACCTCAGCACAGTCACGTGTCCTTTTACTTTTCTGCCTCCCTCTTTCATTCTTAAGGACCTTTCTGATACATCGGACCAACCATCATAATACATGCTAATCTCCCTCTCTCAAGGTCAGCTAATTAACATCCATAATTCCATCTATAGCCTCAAATTCATTTTGCCAACGTATTCATAGATTCTGGAGATTAGGACATGGACATCTTTGGGGTACCTTTATTCTGCACCTGCTACATATCTGAAACATATTTCAGGAAGTTTATAGTACCTGCTCCAAAAAAAAAAAAAAATGTTGATCCTCATCAATATTCAGTTTCTTTGCTTGCTTATTCATTAATGCAGCAAATTTTATTTTGGACTATTAAGTGGCGGGAACTTAATATGCAGTGCAAAGCAAAATAAACATGCTATTTTCCCACTCTTGAATCTATTGCCTACAACAACTCTCTAACAAAACAAAGCAAAACAAAAAGGACTTTTATAAATGATTGATTGTTGAATGGTTAGTTTCTCTGGTATGTATCTTTATGTTTAATTTTGGAGAGTTCCTGATATAAAGTTTGTAACTGATAAATACTATTGAAATGCTAAAACCCCTTTAAATAAAATGCATTTCTCCATTTAAGTGGGAATATAGAATACAAATAATAAATTCTTTTTCTGCATATCTCAACCAAGAAGATCTAAAGGTACCTTATAGATTGTAAATGGATACTATACTTTGCTAGAAATACTACATCTTTTTGAGCTTTGTAAAATTGGTTTTATATTAACAAGATTTAACATTTCTCTCAATAAATTAGAAGTAAACTATAAAACTTAGTGCTTGTAGATAATCTGTAGTCTTGTTCTGAAGTTTAAGAATGGTGTTCCATTTTATTAAACTATGATTTTTCACAGAGATCCTTTTCCCCATTGAAAGAAATAAATGCCAACCAATTCTTCCAGTGAATTTTCTAAACTAAGAATTTATTTTAATAGGCATAGGTTATTGAACAGGTGGGGAGGGGAAAAAAGATAACTAAAATAATAATAATTTAAATAGCTTCAAAATGAAAGAAAATATTATCAGGTAGCTACTGCTATATAAACCAAAAATCTCAGTGGCATAAAAAAACAAGCATTTATTTCTCATACATCCAAGGATCTATTTCAAACTATGGTGCTGAATGGGCTTGGCTCCTCCCTGCCTATTCATCTCTGTTCTAGTTAGTATGTTTAAAAAAAAAAAACAAAAAAGGTCAATAAGAATTTTTATTTATTTATTTTAAAAAAATTTTAAACATTTGTTTTTAGATGAGTAGTGATACTTGCATAAAGTATAAAATTTGCCAAAAGGTCTAAGTGAAAAGGCCCCCTTCCACCCAGCTCTTTATTCAAGATGCCAGAGATAAAGGGGCAAAAGCCTCCCAGGAGATGGTGATGGTGATGGTGGGGAAACAAGATGCTGGTCTGCTATGCAACCACGTTCTATACTTCTGCTTACATCATGATTGCTATGGTCCCATTCACCACAGCAAGCCAGATATCAAACCTACAGTCAAGTGGACACTCAGCCTCCCACGAAGCTAAAGCAGGACACATGGCCAAGCCCAACAGAGACTGAGACAGGAAGTATGCTTGTAATCTATCCAGAGGGGAAGAAGAGAGGAGTAAATATCTTCTGAACAATAATCCAAAATAATACAAATATCTTTTGAAACAAGTACTCGGAGACATCAGTACTCTTCTCTCATCCCCATTCTTTACATCTTCTAAACTTTCTATTCTTTTCAGTATCTTCCATATAAATTCTCATATTTCTCTCCCACTGCCATTGTATTGGACCCATTATCATCTCTTGCTAGAATTTTACAAAGGCCTCATAACTGGTCCCTAACAGTATTATTTCTTATATTCCAGCTCATCTTCCAGACTGCAGCTAAAATTACTTTCTTAAAAAGCAAGTTCTATCATGTCACTTTTTCTGTGGAAAAATATTCACCTTACTGTTTGTTAGATAAAGTCATTAGCATGGCATATAAGATCAGCAGAATGAATCATTTTTCTATTTTAAATTGTAAATATAAGCCTCTTAACATATCTGTGCCCCTCTCCAGACAAAGAACAATTTAAGAGTAGAAACTGTATCTGACTCAGGTGTACGTTTCTGGACCTGTCATAATACATGGCACATAGCATGATGCTTCAACTCTGAGTAAGAATACCTGGATTTCAGTCATGGTTCTCCCACTGCCTACTTCTGTAATGATGACCAAATTACTAAACTGTTCTTACATGTATAATAGGAATAATGATAATATCTACCTCAAAAGATTCCGTAAGTCATAAGTAAGATACTGCTTATAAAATACAGTGTGATTATTAAGGATTTATTTCATGTTTCATGGATGAATCAACAAACAAATAAGTATATGATAGAACAAATGAATAAAAACTAAATTCAGGAATCCAAATGCTTCCCAAATTTTATGTTCAGTCCATTTCAAATAGACATTTGAATATTCTCTATACCATAAGAATTTGCATGATAATTTTACAAGTTAAAATTCAGATACGCTATAGCCAACTCTGAATGGATCAAATATTTAAATGTAAAAATAAATGAAACTATGTAAGTAAAAATGAAATCATTTAAGTAAAAAAAGAAGATATTGATGAAATTCCTTTTAATCTGAGTATAGAGAAGAAATTTCTAAGTCTGGTTCAAAATTAAGGTACAACAGAAAAAGATTGATACATTAAAAGTAAAAAGAAAATGAATAAACAAGGAGAAAATATTTGCAACACGTATCACAAAACAGCTCTCTCTCTAATAAACAGATCTCTGAATATTTTTTTTTTTTTTTGTCGTTTTCATGACCGGCACTCAGCCAGTGAGTGCACCAGTCGTTCCTCTATAGGATCCAAACCCGCGGCGGGAGCGTCGCCGCGCTCCCAGCTCCGCACTCTACCAAGTGCGCCACGGGCTCAGCCCCAGATCTCTGAATATTAAGAAAAAAATTTAAAAGAACCTAAATTGAGAAAATGAGCAAAAACATATAAGGGCACAATGTATATGTATATGTATGTGTCTTTGCATATAAATAGTATAAATAGTTTTTAAATATGAAAAAACACACAGCCTTGCTCATAATAAGAAAATTATAAAACTACACTGAGATCCTACTTCTCCTATTGGTCCATCAGAAAAAGTACAAAGAACTAGGCTATTGAATGCATTGCTGGTGTGATTGTAAAATACTACACCCACTCTGTTAGACAGTTCAGGCTACCATTAAAAAAATACCATAGATAGTCTGGATGGCTTAAGCAACAGAAATTTATTTACTGCAGTTCTAGAGACTGGAAATCCAAGAAGAGTGTGCCAGCCTGATCCAGTTCTGCTAAGAGCTCTTCTTGTCTTACAAATGGCTGCTTCCTCACTTAATTTTTCACATGGCAGAGGTAAAGAGATCTCTGGTCTCATCCTCTTCTTATGACAATAATCCCATCATGGGGTCCCCAATCCTCATGACCCAATCTAAACCTAATTACTTCCCAAAGGTCCCACCTCCAAATATCTTCACATTAATTATAAGGGCTTCAACATGTGAATTTGGGGATGACACTAGGATTTTGGTTGTTATTTAGTCCATATCAAACCCTGTGGAGGTTTGCTAATACCTAGCACAACTACACCTGCATCTGTCCTTCAATCCAGCAATCCCACTTTTAGGAATTTTCCCTTGAAAATATACCTCTAACCATATTTTAAAAAATCACTATGCAGGATACAAAACACACAAAAATCAGTAGCATTTCTATTCTCCAATAGTGAACATGCAGAAAGGGAACTCAAGAAAGCTTTCCCATTTACAATAGCCACCAAAAACATAAAATACTTAGGAACTGAGTTAACCAAGGATGTGAAAAATCTCTATAATGAGAACTACAAACCACTGCTGAGAGAACTTAGAGAGGACACAAGAAGATGGAAAGATATCCCATGCTCTTGGATTGGAAGAATCAACATAGTGAAAATATCCATACTGCACAAAGTGATATACAAATTCAATGCAATCCCCATCAAAATTCCAATGACATTTTTCTCAGAAATAGAAAGAACTATCCATACATTTATATGGAATAACAAAAGACCATGCATAGCCAAAGTAACACTGAGCAAAAAAAATAAAGCTGGAGGCATAAAACTACCTGACTTTAAACTATACTATAAAGCTATAATAACCAAAACAGTATGGCGCTGGTATAAAAACAGACACACTGATCAATGGAATAGAATAGAGAATCCAGAAATCAACCCACACACCAACAGCCATTTGATCTTTGACAAAGGCACCAAGCCTATACACTGGGGAAGAGACTGCCTCTTTAGCAAATGGTGCTGGGAAAACTGGATATCAATATGCAAGATAATGAAACTAGACCCATACCTTTCACCATTCACTAAAATCAACTCAAAATGGATAAAAGAATTAAATATACACCCTGAAACAATAAAACTTCTTAAAGAAAACATAGGAGAAACACTTCAGAAAATAGGACTGGACACAGACTTCATGAATATGACCCCAAAAGCACGGGCAACCAAAGGAAAAATAAACAAATAGGATTATATCAAACTAAAGAGCTTCTGCACAGCAAAAGAAACAATTAACAGAGTTAAAAGACAACCAACAGAGTGGGAGAAAATATTTGCAAAATATACATCTGACAAAGGATTAATATCCAGAATATATAAGGAACTCAAACAACTTTACAAGAAAAAAACAGGCAACCCAATTAAAAAATGGGCAAAAGAGCTAAGTAGGCATTTCTCTAAGGAAGATATACAAATGGCCAACAGACATATGAAAAAATGCTCAACATCACTCAGCATCTGGGAAATGCAAATCAAAACTACACTGAGATACCATCTCACCCCAGTTAGAATGGCTAAAATCCAAAAGACGCTGAACGATAAATGTTGGCGAGGTTGCGGAGAAAAAGGAACTCTCATACATTGTTGGTGGGACTACAAAATGGTGCAGCCTCTATGGAAAATGGTATGGAGTTTCCTCAAACAATTGCAGATAGATCTGCCATACGACCCAGCTATCCCACTGTTGGGAAAATACCCAGAGGAATGGAAATCATCAAGTCGAAGGTATACCTGTTCCCCAATGTTCATTGTTTACAATGGCCAAGAGTTGGAACCAGCCCAAATGTCCATCATCAGATGAGTGGATATGGAAAATGTGGTATATCTACACAATGGAATACTACTCAGCTATAAAAAAGAATGAAATACTGCCATTTGCAGTGACATGGAAGGACCTAGGGAATTATATTAAGTGAAACAAGTCAGGCACAGAAAGAGAAATACCACATGTTCTCACTTATTGGTGGGAGCTAAAAATAAATAAATAAATTCACACACACACACACACACACACACGCAAAAAAAAAAAAAAAACGGTGGGGAGAAGAAGACATAACAATTACAATTCCTTGAAGTTGACACAACAAGCATACAGAAAGGACGTTGTTGGGTTGAGGAGGGAGAGGGAGGAGGGAGGGAGGTTTCAGTAATGGGCCAAAATAATCAACCACATTGTATATCGACAAAATAAAATTTAAAAAAAAATTAAAAAATCACTGCACAGGATTATTTTTTGTGGAATTATTTGTAATAATAGAATATTGGAAACAATCTAAATGTCTACACAAAGGTAACTGATCAGATAAACTGATATTTATGTTAAACAGTACTATGCAGATACTTAAAAAAGAATGAGGCAGAGCTCTATGACCTGACACAGAGTGATACTTAGGATATATCATTCATTTTTTTAAAAATAGGCCAAATTCAAAAGGGCTTACATAATGCACATATTTACTTAATTTACCAAAGGAAACATGGAAAAGATAAACCACAAACTAGCATAATTGGCCACGTACAAGGAGTTTGTGAGAGTGAAATGAAAGGTACAGGAAAGAGAAGGAGGCATCTTTGAGTTTGTCTCATTATATAATGACTTTTTCACCATGCACACATGTTACATATATAAACTATAAAATACCAGGATGGGGAAAACCTTTAAAATTGAATAAAAACAACAAAAATGAACCTAATGGCATATTAAATGATAACATAACACACAGAAGAAAAATTTATTTCCACTAATTTAGAACACAGTCTTATTACTGTACATCTTCATGAGACCTAGTCTAAGGAAAAAATAAACTGCAGAAAGATTTGAACTATACTTGGTGCGTGGGCAGTGAAGTTTTAATTGCAAAACCATTTTGCTTATAATAAAATTTAAAATATTAAAATAATATCAAGTATCTTTTGACCATAATGACATGAAACTGGGAATGAGTAACAGTAGGAACTTAGAAAATTCACAAATACATGGAAATTAAACAATATGCTCCTGAACAACAAATGGGTCAATGAAGAAATTGTAAGAAAGTTTTAAAAATATCTTGAGACAAATAAAAATAGAAATAAAACACACCAAAATTTGTGGGATGCAGCAAAGGCAATTATAAAAAGGAAGTATATAGCAATAAACACCTGCATCAAAAAAGAAAAATGACCTCAGATAAAAGACCTAATGTTACACTCCAAGAAACTAAAGAAGGAAGAAAAATCAAAGCCCAAAATTGATAGAAAGAATGAAATAACAAATATGAAGCAGAAATATGGACTATAAAAATAATTGCAAAAATCAACAAAACTAGGAGTTGGTTTTATGAAAAGATCAACAAAAATGACAAATCATTAGCTAAACTAAGAAAAAAAAGAGAGCTAACTCAAATAAATAAAACCAGAAATAAAAAAGGATAAATTACAGTTGAGACCACAGTTATACAAATGACCATGAGAGACTACTATGAACAAAGACTACTATGAACAACCATATACTAACAAATTGGATAACCCAGAAGAAATGAACAAATTCCTAAGCACACATAACCTACCAAGACTGAATTATGAAGAAATAAAAAAATCTGAACAGACCATTAACGAGTAAGGAGATTGAATCAGTAATAAAAAGTCACCCATCAAAGTAAAGCCCAGGACCTAATGGCTTTAGTAGTAAATTCTAGCAAACATTTAAAGAATAACTAATAGCAAACCTCAAACTCTTCCAGAAAATTCAAGAGGAAGAAATACTTCCAAACTCACTTTACAAGGTCAGTGTTACCCTGGAAACCAAACAAAACAAGGATAAGATTTTAAAAAAAAAAAAAATGACAATTTAACATTCCTGATAAGCGTAGATGCAAAAGTCCTCAACAAAACGCTAGTAAACTGAATTTAATAGCACGTTGAAAAAATCATTCAAAATGATCAAGTCGGATTTATAGCAGAAATGCAAGAATACTTCAACATATGCAAATCTATAAATCTATAAATCTGATACAACATTATAAGGGTAAAGGGTAAAAAACATATGATCACCTCAATAGATACAGAAAAAGTATTTGACAAATTTCAGCATCCCTTCATGATAAAGACCTTTAACAAATTAGGAATAGAAGGAAAGAATCTCAACACAACAAAAGCCATATATGACAAACCCACCACCAACATCATCCTGAATGAGGAATAACTGAAAGCTTTTCTTTTAAGAACAGGAAAAAAACAAGGTTGTCCACTCTCACCACTCCTATTCACCACAGTATTGGAAGAATTAGACAGAGAAATCAGGCAAGAGAAAGAAATAAATGTCATATGAATTTGAAAAGACAAATTCAAATTGTCACTGTTCTCAGATGACATAATCCTATATATAGAAAATCCACAACCTCTATCAAAAAACTTCTAGAGCTCATAAACAAATTCGGAAAAGCTGCAGAATACAAAATTAACACCCCCAAATCAGTAGGTTCTTATACACCAACAACAAAAAGGAGAAAAAGAAATTGAGAAAGCAAGCCCATTTACAATAGCTACTGAAAGAATTAGATACTTAGGAATAAATCTGAAGAAAGATGTGAAAGATTTCTTCAATAAGAACTACATAACACTGCTGTAAGAAATTAAAGAGGACACCAAAAGATGGAAAGACATTCCATGTTCATGGATTGGAAGAATTAATGTTGTGAAAATGTCAATTATACCTAAAGTGATCTACAGATTCAGTGCACTCTCCATCAAAATAGCAATGACATCCTTCACAGAAAAAGAAAAAAAAAATCTTAACTTTGTATGGAAAAACAAAAGACTCTGAATGGGAAAGCAATCCCAAACAATCAGTCAATCAGTCAATCAATCATCAATCAATCAATCAATAAGACCTGAAACTATAAAATTCCTAGAAGAAAGCATAGGACGAGGCAAAGACGTTATGAATAAGTCCCCCAAAGCACAAGCAACATCAACAACAAAAATAAACAAATGGGATTATATCAAACTAAAAAGCTTCTGTGCAGCTAAGGAAACAATCAACAGACAGAAAAGGCAACTTAAAGAATGGGAGAAAATATTTTTAAACTATACATTTGACAGAGAATTAATATCCAGAATACTCAAACAACTTCATAGTAAAAAACAACAACAACAACAAATAATACAATTAAAAAATGAGCAAAGAAGCTGAATCTACATTTCTCAAAGGAAGACATACAAATGGCCAACAGGTACATAAAAAAACGCTCAACATCACTAATCATCAGGGAAATGCAAACCAAAACCACATTGAGATATCATCTCACCCCAATTAGACCGGCTATTATCAAAAAGACTGAGAATAGCAATTGCTGGTGTGGATGTGGAGAAATGGGAAGTCCATACTGCTGTTGGGACTGTCAATTCATGCAGCCATTATAGACAACAATATGGAGGTTTCTCAAACAACTACAGGTAGAACTACCATACGATCCGGCAATCTCACTTCTGGGTATATACCCAAAGGAATGGAAATCATCATGTCGAAGGGATTCCTGCAGTTTCATGTTCATTGCAGCTCTATTTACAATAGCCAAGATATGGAACCAACCAAAATGTCCATTGATGGATGACTGGATAAGGAAAGTATGGTATCTATAAACAATGAAATGCTACTCAGCAATAAAAAAGAATTAAATTCTGCCACTCACAGCAACATAGATAAGCTTGGAGAAAAATAATTTTAAGTGAAATAAGTCAGGCACAGAAAGAGAGATACTGCACGTTCTCACTCATAAGTGGGAGCTAAGAAAGAAGGAAGGAAGAAAGGGAGATGGAAGGAAGGAAGGAAGGAAGGAAGGAAGAAAAAGACAGACCACAATAAAACATTGAACTTTCAGAAGGAAAGAACAGATCTATAATTACTAGAGGTGGGAAAGGGGGAGATGGAGGGAGTACATGGAATAATTGGTTAAGGGACATAAAAAAGTAATTGTGATCTGTAATGACAAACATGCTAATCATATTGATTTGATCATCACATACTGTACACTAATACTGATATTCAACTCTGTACCTCATAAATACATATAATCAATTGTGTTTCAATTCAAAAAATAAACTAAAAAACAATAAGATCTGTAACAAGGCAAGGATTTTCACTCTTATCACTTCTATTCTATATAGCACTGAAAGTTCTAGCCAGAACAATTAGGGAAGAAAAAAAAATAAAAGATATCCAAATTGGAAAGAAAGAAGTTAACTTGCCTGTTTGTAGACAACGTGATCTTATATATAGAAAACCCTAAAGAATCCGCCAAAAAAGCTGGTAGAAATGTTAAACTAATTTAGTAAAGTTCCAAGATAAAAAGTTAACCCTCAAAACTCTATAGCATTTTTATACACTAACACAAACTATCTGAAAAAAAATCAAGAAAACATTCCCATTTATGATAGCTAAAAAAAAATTACATAAAATAAATTTAATGAGGGAGATAAAACATCTCTACACTTAAAGTATAAAACATTTACAAAAAAATTGAAGAAGACACAAATACATGGAAAAATATATTGTTTTCATGGACTGGAAGAATTACTATTGCTAAAATGTCCATACTACTCAAAGCAGTCTACCAATTCTATGAAAACTCTAACAAAATGCCAATGACATTTTTCACAAAACTTTTTTTAAAATCCTAAAATTTGAATGGAACAATAAATGATCCCAAATAACAACAACAGAAAAAAATCTTGAGTAAAAAGAATAAAGCTGTAGGCATTACATTACCTGACTTTAAAATGTACTACAAAGCTATAATATTCAAAACAGCATTGCACTGGCATAAAAATAGACACATCAACCAATAGAACAGAATAGATAGCCCAAAAATAAACCCATGCATTTACAGCCAAGTGATTTTTGACAGTTTCCAAGAACACACAGGGAAAAAATCGTTTTTCAATAAATAAGGTTGGGAAAACTGAATACCCACCTGCAGAAAAATAAAATTAGAACCTTAAGTCACACCAACACTTGTTACCTTTCTTCTTTTTGATGATAGTCATTCTAAGAGGTGTGAAGTGATATCCCATTGTGGTTTTAATTTGCATTTTCCTGGTGATTGGTGGTGTTGGACAGTTTTTCACATATCTGTTGGTCATTTGTATGACTGCTACGGTTTGAATGGTCCCCAAAAGTTTGTGTTGGAAAGTTGATCCCCAGTGCAACAGTATAACTCAAAATGAATTAAACATAAGAACTGACATGGTAAAACTACTAGAAGAAAGCATAGAGAGAAAACTAAGTGACACTGGTCTAGGCAATGCTTTCTTGGAAATGACTTTAAATGCACAGGCAACAGAAGCAAAAATAGATAAATGGGATAACATCAAACTAAAAAGCATCTACACTGCAAAGGTAACAATTAGCAGAGTAAAGAGACAACCCGGAGATTGGGAGAAAATATTTGTACATCAAACATAGAATAAGGAGCAAATACTCAAAATATACAAAATAATTCAAGCTACTCATTTAAATAACCCTATTAAAAATGGTGATAAGACCTGAATAATCATTTCTCAAAAGAAGACATTTTCTTAGTCCATTTTGTGCTGGTATAACAGAATACCTGAGACTGGGTAATTTATAATAAACAGAAATTATTTTTTTTTATAGTTTTGGAGGCTGGGAAGTCCAAGATCGAGGGTGGTCTGGCATCTTGGTGAGGCCCTTGGATTACATGTTAAGTAGCAAGGAGTATAGACTGTAAGGGTATAGAAGAAAGAAATTATTAAGAATTAGAGTAGTTAAAGAGGGCTTCATAGAAGAATAGAATCTTGATTCTTTAACTTTTTTTTCAAAATTAAAGGGGCAAAGAGATACATAGAAAGGCTTAACATTATTCATTTATTCATTCCTTACCTTGTATATCTTCTCAGCATTTATAAAATGTAAAAGACACTATGTGCAGCAGTGAGGGCAGTGTTTTGATTCATCTTAGTATTTCTCACAGTGTCTTATATAGAAGAGGAACTTGGTGAATATATGTATTACACTCAATTTAATTTATGGCTAGGAAATAACCTGCAAAAAAAAAGAACTGGAGAGTGAAATTATCACTTTGCAATTATGGGTTGATGAAATAAATTGTTCCGGCTCCAGAGAAGCATAACTATGCCTAGGTGGATAGGCTGAAGAAACATTATGGAACATCTTAAAAGACTAGTGAGAAATGTGTGTTTTATGTAGTTAAATTGTTCTGGATTGGGAAATCACATTCTAATACTGTTTTAGGAAAATTGCAAGGATACTGCAAAAAATTATTGGTAAGATTCATATTATCTTTCAATTCTATTTTTCCACGACCTTTTTGAAGTATCCTGGTATTCTGGCAACAAAAAGCAGTCGATTGAAGAGGTACAAAGCGGAGGCAAGTCGGAAGCTGTTGCATGATCTAGAGCACCTAGCTCTACTTCCGATTTATCAGTTTTCTAGATTGAATCATTCCCTTTGCGATTTTGTCTTTAGTCTCCATCAGAATTTGAGGAGACTAAGTTTATTCTAACTCTAGAACACCGGGTCATTGGTAAAGATGAGAACCTGGTCATTTTTCCTTTACCCATATCAACGCTCTTATATCAGCAACTAACATTGTTTTTTAAACTTTCACAAAGATTTATTTTTAAGTTGACTTTATTATTATTAGCATATTCATTATTACAAATCATGCTTTTTCTTTATGCCCTTTACCCGACCTGTCCCTTCCCAAACGCCCTCTCTCCCCCATCTCCATTAACCTTAGGTTTGTTCTCTCCTTCTGAAAGTTCAATGAATTGTTGCAGTCTTTTCTTTCTTTTAGGTTCACTTTATTTTATTTTATTTTTTTTTTAATTTTGTTTTGTCGATATACATTGTGGCTGATTATTACTCCCCATCACCAAAACCTCCCTCCCTTCTCCCTCCCCCCTCCCCCCCAACAATGTCCTTTCTGTTTGCTTGTCGTATCAACTTCAAATAATTGTGGTTGTTATATCTTCTTCCCCCCCCCCCCCCCCCCCGGTTTGTGTGTGTGTGTGTGTGTGTGTGTGTGTGTGTGTGTGTGAATTTAAAACGGTGAAAGATTTATGCGATCTGAAGAGAAACCAGAGTATAGTGTGTGTGAATTTATATATTAATTTTTAGCTCCCACCAATAAGTGAGAACATGTGGTATTTCTCTTTCTGTGCCTGACTTGTTTCACTTAATATAATTCTCTCAAGGTCCATCCATGTTGTTGCAAATGGCAGTATTTCATTCGTTTTTATAGCTGAGTAGTATTCCATTGTGTAGATGTACCACATTTTCCGTATCCACTCATCCGATGATGGGCATTTGGGCTGGTTCCAACTCTTGGCTATTGTAAAGAGTGCTGCGATAAACATTGGGAAACAGGTATACCTTCGACTTGATGATTTCCATTCCTCTGGGTATATACCCAACAGTGGGATAGCTGGGTCGTATGGTAGATCTATCTGCAATTGTTTGAGGAACCTCCATACCATTTTCCATAGAGGCTGCACCATTTTGCAGTCCCACCAACAATGTATGAGAGTTCCTTTTTCTCCGCAGCCTTGCCAGCATTTATCGTTCACAGTCTTTTGGATTTTAGCCATCCTAACTGGGGTTAGATGGTATCTCAATGTGGTTTTGATTTGCATTTCCCGGATGCTAAGTGATGTTGAGCATTTTTTCATATGTCTGTTTTCCATTAGTATATCTTCCTTAGAGAAATGCCTACTTAGCTCTTTTGCCCATTTTTTAATTGGGTTGTTTGTTTTCTTCTTGTACAGTTGTTTGAGTTCCTTATATATTCTGGATATTAATCCTTTGTCAGATATATATTTTGCAAATATTTTCTCCCACTCTGTTGGTTGTCTTTTAACTCTGTTAATTGTTTCTTTTGCTGTGCAGAAGCTTTTTAGTTTGATATAATCCCATTTGTTTATTTTTCCTTTGGTTGCCCATGCTTTTGGGGTCGTATTCATGAAGTCTGTGTCCAGTCCTATTTCCTGAAGTGTTTCTCCTATGTTTTCTTTAAGAAGTTTTATTGTTTCAGGGTATATAATTAAATCCTTAATCCATTTTGAGTTGATTTTAGTATATGGTGAGAGGTATAGGTCTAGTTTCTTTCTCCTGCATATGGATATCCAGTTATCACAGCACCATTTGCTGAAGAGGCAGTCCCTTCCCCAGTGAATAGGCTTGGTGCCTTTGTCAAAGATCAGATGGCAGTAAGTGTGTGGGTTGATTTCTGGATTCTCTATTCTATTCCATTGATTGGTGTGTGTGTTTTTATGCCAGTACCATACTGTTTTGGTTATTATAGCTTTGTAGTATAGCTTAAAGTCAGGTAGTGTTATGCCTCCAGCTTTATATTTTTTTCTCAGCATTGCTTTGGCTTTGCGTGGTCTTTTATTATTCTATATAAATGTCTGGATAGTTCTTTCCATTTCTGAGAAAAATGTCTTTGGAATTTTGATGGGGATTGCATTGAATTTGTATATCACTTTGGGTAGTATGGACATTTTCACTACGTTGATTCTTCCAATCCAAGAGCATGGGATATGTTTCCATCTTCTTGTATCCTCTCTAATTTCTCTCAGCAGTGGTTTGTAGTTCTCATTATAGAGATTTTTCACCTCCTTGGTTAACTCAATTCCTAAGTATTTTATTTTTTTGGTGGCTATAGTAAATGGGCAGGCTTTCTTGACTTCTCTTTCTGCATGTTCACTATTGGAGAAAAGAAATGCTACTGATTTTTGTGTGTTGATTTTGTATCCTGCTACTGTGCTGAAATCATTTATCAATTCCAACCGTTTTTTTGTAGAGGTTTTAGGCTGTTCGATATATAGGATCATGTCATCTGCAAACAGGGACAGTTTGACTTCATCTTTTCCAATCTGGATGCCCTTTATTTCTTTCTCTTCTCTGATTGCTCTGGCTAGTACTTCCAACACTATGTTGAATAAGAGTGGTGAGAGTGGGCATCCTTGTCTAGTTGCTGTTCTTAAAGGAAAAGCTTTCAGCTTTTCCCCATTCAGGATGATATTGGCTGTGGGTTTGGCATATATGGCTTTTATTATGTTGAGATACTTTCCCTCTATACCTAACTTATAGAGAGTCTTTGTCATGAATGAGTGCTGAACTTTATCAAATGCTTTTTCAGCATCTATAGAGATGATCATATGGTCCTTGTGTTTGAGTTTATTAATATGGTGTATCACATTTATTGATTTGGGTATGTTGAACCAACCTTGCATCCCTGGGATGAATCCCACTTGATCGTGATGAATAATTTTACGTATGTGTTGCTGTATTCTGTTTGCTAGTAATTTAGTGAGGATTTTTGCATCTATATTCATCAAGGATATCGGCCTGTAGTTTTCTTTTTTGGTTATATCTTTACCTGGTTTTGGTATCAGGATGATGTTTGCTTCATAGAATGAGTTTGGGAGATTTGCGTCCATTTCAATCTTTTGGAATAGTTTGTAAAGAATCGGTGTCAATTCCTCTTTGAATGTTTGGTAAAATTCTGCTGTGAATCCATCTGGTCCTGGGCTTTTCTTTGTTGGGAGCCTACTGATAACAGCTTCAATCTCCTTTATTGTTATTGGTCTGTTCAAATTTTCTACGTCTTCACGGTTCAGTTTTGGGAGCTTGTGTGTGTCCAGAAATTTATCCATTTCCTCCAGATTTTCAAATTTGTTGGCGTATAGTTGTTTATAGTAGTCTCGAATGATTCCTTGTATTTCAGATGAATCAGTTGTAATATCACCTTTTTCATTTCTAATTTTTGTTATTTGAGTCTTCTCTCTTCTTTTTTTTGTTAGCCATGCTAATGGTTTGTCAATTTTATTTATCTTTTCAAAAAACCAACTTTTTGATTCGTTGATCTTTTGAATTGTTTTTTGGTTTTCAATTTCATTCAGTTCTGCTCTGATCTTAATGATTTCTTTCCGTCTGCTAACTTTAGGTTTGGATTGTTCTTGTTTTTCTAGTTCTTTAAGGTGAAGTGTTAGGTTGTTCACTTGCCATCTTTCTATTCTTCTGAAGTGAGCGTTTAATGCGATAAATTTTCCCCTCAATACTGCTTTTGCAGTATCCCACAGGTTTTGGTATGACGTATCATTGTTTTCATTAGTTTCAATAAATTTTTTGATTTCCTGCTTGATTTCTTCTTGGACCCATATGTCATTAAGTAGAATGCTGTTTAATTTCCATGTGTTTGTATATTTTCCAGAGTTTCGTTTGTTATTAATTTCTAGTTTTAATCCATTGTGGTCTGAGAAGATACATGGGATAATTGCAATTTTTTAAAATTTATTGAGACTTGATTTGTGACCTAATATGTGATCTATCCTGGAGAATGATCCATGTGCTGATGAGAAGAATGAATATTCTGAGGTTGTTGGGTGGAATGTTCTGTAGATATCTGCCAATTCCAATTGGTCTAGAGTCTTGTTTAGATCTTGTGTTTCTCTACTGATTCTTTGCCTAGATGATCTGTCTAATATTGATAGTGTGGTGTTCAGGTCCCCTGCAATTATGGTATTAGTGTCTATTTCCTTCTTTAGGTCTAATAGAGTTTGTTTTATAAATCTGGCTGCTCCAACATTGGGTGCATACATATTTATGATTGTTATGTCTTCTTGATGGATCAGTCCTTTTATCATTAAGTAGTGTCCCTCATTGTCTCTTTTTATGGTTTTTAGTTTAAAGTCTATTTTGTCAGAAATAAGAATAGCTACTCCAGCTCGTTTTTCTTTTCTGTTTGCATGGTAAATCTTTTTCCATCCTTTCACTCTTAGTCTGTGTGAATCTTTATGGGTGAGGTGGGTCTCTTGTAGGCAGCATATAGTTGGGTCCTGCTTTTTGATCCAGTCAGCCAGTCTGTGTCTTTTAATTGGGGAATTTAAGCCTTTTACATTAAGAGTTGTTATTGAAAGGTGTTGATTTATTCCTAGCATTTTATTGGTTGTTTGGTTGTCTTAGGTGTCTTTTGTTCCTTGCTTTCTGATTTACCATTTGTTTTCTGTGTTTGTTGGTTCCTTAGGTTGTAGATAGTGTTTTTGTTAGCTTGTTTTCTCTTCATGAATGCCATTTTTATTATACTAGCGGGTTTAGATTTTTCTTGGGTTTTTATGGCAGTGGTAGTTATTTTTCAGGAACCAAACCCAGTACTCCCTTGAGGATTTCTTGTAAGGGTGTTCTTGTGGTAGTGAACTCCCGCAGTTTTTGTTTGTCTGAGAAATATACTATTTGCCCCTCATTTCGGAAGGATAGCCTTGCAGGGTAGAGTATTCTTGGCTGGCAATCTTTGTCTTTTAGTATTTTGAAAATATCATCCCATTCCTTTCTAGCTTTTAGGGTTTGTGATGAAAAGTCTGATGTTAACCTGATTGGGGCTCCCTTATAGGTGATTTGACGCTTCTCTCTTGCAGCTTTTAAGATTCTCTCTTTGTCTCTGAGTTTTGCCAATTTGACTATGACATGTCTTGGAGAAGGTCTTTTTGGGTTGAATACATTTGGAGATCGTTGAGCTTCCTGGATCTGAAGATCTGTGACTTTTCCTATACCTGGGAAGTTTTCCGTCACTATTTTGTTGAATATGTTTTCAATGGAATCTCCATTTTCCTCCCCTTCTGGAATACCCATTACTCGGATATTTGATCGCTTATGGTTGTCTGATATCTCTCTCAGATTTTCTTCAATGTCATTGATTCTTTTTTCTTTCTTTTTGTCAGCTTGTGTTATTTCAAACAGCCCATCTTCAAGTTCAGAGGTTCTCTCTTCAACTTCGACAAGCCTGCTGGTTAAACTCTCCGTTGTGTTTTTTATTTCGTTGAATAACTTCTTCAGTTCAGCAAGTTCTGCTACATTTTTTTTCAGGACATTGATTTCCTTGTACATTTCCTCTTTCAGATCCTGTATACTTTTCCTCATTTCATCATGATGTCTAGCTGAGTTTTCTTGTATCTCATTCAGTTTCCTTAGAATTATCACTCGAAATTCCTTGTCAGTCATTTCAAGGGCTTCTTGTTCTATAGGATCTAGAGTTTGAGATTTATTAACTTTTGGTGGTGTACTTTCTTGATTTTTTGTATTTCTGGTATCTTTTTTTTGGTGTTTATTCATTGTGGCCGGGGGTTTCACAGTTCACCGGTTTAAGACTAATGACTAACTAGGATGTTGCTGTGGTTGCCAATTTCGTATGGCTCCCTCCGTGACTGCTCAGTTGGCCTCTAGTGCCTTGTGTGTGTGGTTGCCTCGGGTCTTGGGCTTCTCCGGGGAGCCACCTTTCTGGTCAGCTTGGACTCTGCTAGGCTGGTGGATCACGTACCACAGGGTGTGTGATCTCTGTTGAGCTTTCACTTCCCGTGCAGGACTTCTCCCTGTTCCGTGTGCTCTGGCCCAGGCTGTTAGATCGTGCAGTGGCGACCCCACCGGGTGTGTGGTTTCTGTCGAGTCTCCGCCTCCCTGGCCGCATGTCTCCCCACTCTGTGCGCACTGTGCTGGGCTGGGGCGTGTCTTCTGCACCCCTCGTCTATCAGCTGGGCCTTCAAGACCCTGCTCGGCACCGCTTCGCCCAGGAAGTCCACCAGGTTTCTGCTGGGCACAGACGACCGGTCTCTCTGGGTGCCTTTGTAGCACTATGTTGATCTTTCTCGGGTATTGTTCACCTTTGTATCCCCCCAGTATAAACCGAGTCTAGCGCCCACCTGCAGCCTGGTCTCCTGCCGGTTCAAGCGGACCTGGGAGCTCTCCTACCACACTATTCCCAACCAGAAATTCGTTAGGCTTTTTTCCAAACTGGTGGCCGCAGAGATGGTGTCTGCCTCCCAGTAACAGGGAGTTTACCTGGGGCCGGAGTCCAGGGTATGGTGGAGTGACGGGTACTACCTTGCCCTCCCGACACTGGCCCGGGACACCCCTGCCACCAGCCCGCCAGAGAACCGCGGAGGGAGTTGGAGCCGAGGCCGGTCCACAGGCTCCGGAAAGCCCGGCGCCAGGCCAAGCAAGTGGGAGGGCTCAGTGATGGCCGAGCAGGGCGGAGCTGCCCGCACCTGGGAAAATGGAGGCAGCACCGGGCGGTGAGTGGCCTGGTGGTGCAGGCGGGAGCCGCGTGGGCATGCACCCCCCGAACAGAGCTATGCCAGGGATCACTCACAGTGCTGTGCCAGGTCGGGTGCTCGCTCTCTGTCTCTGGTTTGCCGCCTTTCCCAGTTCTCGGCCGCTGCCGCCTCGGGCTGTTCAGTCGCGGCACGGCTCGGGCGCTCCCAGGAATCTTCTTTAATGCCGGCCTGAAACCTCGAATCCTGAATAGGGCAGCTGGCCGCCTTTAGCGTGGCCCCGGCCTCCGGGATCCTGGCTGCATCCACAGCAGCCCTGGCGCCATGTTCCCTGTTTCGAGACTCGCTTTTGCAGCTAAGAATCAGTTCTTTTCCTGCTCCACACTTCAAAGCTGTTGCCTGTAAATGAGGCAGCCTCTCCTGCCGGGGGGCAAAGTGGCGGTCACCCCCCACGACCGGTCAGCAGCAGCAGTCGTCCCTTAAGAGATGGCGAGAGGAAGGTCCATAAGTTTCCGGGCTGCCTGAGGCCCAGTGGCCACCTTTTTCACCTCAGCTACTCCGCGCCAGCCGCGCAGCCGCCGCCATCTTGAAAAAACCAACAAACTCAATTTCTCCTGCAATACTTTCTCACAACATAATCAACACATAAGCCTGGCTGGTTAGCTCAGTTGGTTAGAGCTTGGTGCTGATAACACCAGGGCCCAGGCCCAGGGTTTGATTCTTGTACTAGCCAGGCATGTCCCTGCCCCACCCCCACCAAATGAATTTAGGCTGGTCAGTTAGCTTACTCAGTGGAATACGGTGCTGATAATCTTAGGTTCACTTTAAAGGAACTTGATGTCAAAGCTAAGAAATCACGTTAATATTTTTAAATCTTCTCTCTTGAATCATTGATAAAGTTTAATTAGCTAGGCAATTATTGACGTTATCTTGTTAGGTACAGACATTTAAAAGCCTCTGTGTGTTACACTTAAACCTGTTAGTAAATATTAACATATATATAGTGAATAATTTCTCCCTGTACATGCTTGCCTTTTCCTTTTCTTACTACTGTCTTTTGGTGAACAAAATTTATTAACTTTTACAAATAATTTGCTTTATTTTTATATGTACCCAATAAACTGTTGAAAATTGTCTTACAATTTTTGGAAAAGAAATTAAAGAGAATGAAATTTGAGTTACTACATTAAATAATATTATAAAGTTAAATAATTTAAACATTTTGGTTCTTCCAAAAGATTCAAGCATATATGAATATTTAGAAATGAAAAATGTGGCATGTTAGGATTTTGTTAGGAATTTATGCATAGTACTGGAAATAAATAAGGACAAATAATTATCCGTTCCTATGTAACAAATAACCACAAGTGTAGTAGTTTCAAAAAAATTAAACGTATTATCTCACAGTTTCTCTGAGTCAGGAGTCCCCATGTTATTTGGGTCCTCTGCTCAGGTTCTCACAGGCTGAACTGAAAGTGGAGCCCAGGCTGCAGTCTTACCTGATGTACATGGTCCTCTTCCAAGCTCACCTGTTGTTGGCAGAATTCAGTGCTTTGCAGTTACAGGACTGAGGCCACCTGCTGTTCCTTGCTCTATGGCCCCCTCCACAACAGGGCAGATTGCTTATTCAAGGACAACAGAATAACATCTCTGCTGCTTTGAATGTCTATGACGTCTTTTATCTCTGACCTCTAGACCTACTTTCAAACCACTCACTTGATTACATCAGGCTCACCCAGGATAAACTTTTTGATTCCTCGCAGTTAATTGGTTAGGAATCCTAACTACATCTGTAAAATCTTTTCATCCTGCCTTACTACCTAACCTAATCAGTGGATGGATATCTCATTTTATCTGTAGATATTACTCACAATCCAAGATTGGAGATTATACAGAACATATGCTCCAATGAATGAGAATTAAATCCTTAAAATATTAGAAGAAAATAGTGAGGAACACTTATTTCATCCTTCAGTGGGGAAGAACACTCCCAGAATTAAAAAAAAGAGAATGATAATTAAAGAAGAGAATAATTTATTTACATATAAAATATTTCTTATCTACATAAATTAAATCTATAAAAAAGAGCAAAATATAAAAAACTGGAAAAATATTGTTACATTTACTTAAAATTGTTTATATGCAAACATCTCTCACAAGTAAGAAAAAATAAGCTCAACAGGAAAATGAAATTATTATATGAACAAGAAAACTTAAAATATCATATTAGTCAATGTCAACACTGATTTTCCTCTGCTACATTTTGTGGTAAGTACATGCTGTTGTTTAATCTTCAGTATGAATTTGCGATGGGGTAATATTATTAATAGTATTATACTTGTTATGGGTTGAATTGTCTCTCCTTCAAGAAAAGATATGTGGAGTACTAACCCCCAGTACCTCAGAATGTGACCTTATCTGAAGATAGGGTCTTTGTAGAGGTAATCAACTTAAAATGAAATCATTAGGGGGGGTCATAATCCAATATGACTGGTGGCCTTATAAAAAGGGAAAATTTGAACATAGAGACAGAGATATGGAAGGTAAAAGAAGTGAAGAGACAAAGGCAGAAGACATCAACATATAAGCAAAGGAGAGTGGCCTGGAACAGACCCTCCCCTCACAACCCTGAGAAAAAAAACTATCCGGCTGACAGCTTGATTTTGAATTTCTACCCTTTAGAACTGTGAGATGATAAATTCCTGTTTGTAAGCCAACCAACCTGTTTGTCGTGCTTTGCTACTACATCCCTGGCAAGCTAATATAATACTTTTTATGCATAAAATAAAACAGTGACTTAGAGAGATTAATTAACTCACCCAAGGCAATACATCCAGTGATATCAGAACTTGTGTCTTTGGTGGAAACTTTTAATTATCGTGACAAGGATTAAGAATGATATAGTGAGATTTAAGAAATGTTAGATTTTGCCATCTGCTGCACAGATTAATATATAAAGAAATAACAATCAATAAATATAGTTTTAAAAACCCTCCCCACTCTTCTTTTTTCTTTCCTCTTTTTCTAGAGGTAACCTCTACCAAAACTGTTATGTTTGTTTCCTGACTGTGTTGTATAGTCTGCATGCCATATATAATATGACTTCAGATTTTAAGTTCACGTAAATGGTTTCATAATGTAGTATCAATTTTTCCATTCAATTGCTCTCAAATTTAAAAAGCACAATATATCTCCTTACATCATTCACTTTACAAACATATTTTAAAATTATATTTTTTCAATTTAAAAAAGTATATTTCAGACCAGCACTGTTTCTTGGGATTTTTAGTTCTTTAATAGGAAGTTTTAGGAGAAATGAGGACAGGGAAAATGCTTCATGAGATACACTGTGCTGAGAAATATGTATCATTATTTTCCAAATAATCCTACATCACTAGCAGTTAATTCACTGATCTAATAGAAATAAACAAAAGCTCGTTAAGTGCTACATATCAGTTAAGCAAAATTAAAATGAAACGGAGTTTCTCAAAAAGTTAGACATAGAATTACCATACGGCCCAGCAATTCTACTTCCAGATATGTACCCCAAAATATTGAAAACAGGTACTCAAACAAATATTTTTACTCAAATTTATATAGCAGCACTATTCACAATATCACAAAAGTAGAAACAACCCAAATGTACAGCAATGGATGAATGGATAAACAAATTGTGGTATAAACTTACAATGGGCTATCATGCAGCCATAAAAAGGAGTGAAATACAACCACAATTATTTGAAGTTGATACGACAAGCAAACAGAAAGGACATTGTTGGGGGGGAGGGGGGCAGGGAGAAGGGAGGGAGGTCTTGGTGATGGGGAGCAATAATCAGCTACAATGTATATCGACAAAATAAAATTAAAAAAAAAAAAAAGGAGTGAAATATTGATACATGCCATAATGTGGATCAACCTTGAAAATATAGTAAGTAAAAGAAGCCAGATACAAAAGGTCACATATTGTATAATTTTATTTACATGAAATCTACAGAATAGGTAAATTCATTGAAGCAGCAGTTTGGTGGTTGCTAAGGGCTGGGGGAAGGAGGAAGTGGGAAAAAACTGCTTAATGGGTATGGGATTTTATTTTGGGGTGATAAAAATGTTTTGAAATGAGATAAATGTACTGGTTGCACAACATTGTGAATGTATCAGACGCCACGAAATTGTTCACTTTAATTGGTTAATTTTATGTTGTTTGAATTTCACCTCAATAAAAATGTAAAAAGTTTTAAAAAAATAGAAAAAAATGATTTCCATTCCTTTGAGTATATACCCAGTAGTAGGATTGCCAGATCGTATGGTAGTTCTCTTTGTTGTTGTCTGAGGAATCTCTATACTGTTTTCCATAATGGCTCCACTAATTTATAGTCCCAACAACAGTATAGAAGGATTCCCCTTTCTCTGCATCCTTGCCAACATTTGTTATTCTCCATCTTTTTGATAATAGCCAGTCTAACTGGGGTGAGATGATATCTCAATGTGGTTTTGATTTGCATTTCCCTGATGATTAGTGATGTTGAGAATTTTTTCATGTACTTGTTAGCCATTTGTATGTCTTCCTTTGAGAAAAGTTGAGAAATGTCTATTCAGCTTATTTGCCCATTTTTTAACTGGAGTATTATTATTATTATTATTATTAGTAGTAGTAGTAGTAGTAGTAGTAGTAGTAGTAGTAGTTTACTGTTGTTTGAGTTCCTTATATATTCTGGCTATTAATCCATTGTCAAAGGGATACCTGCACTCTCATGTTCATCACAACTCTATTTACAATAGCCAAGATATGGAACCAATATAAGTGTCCATCGACAGATGACTGGATAAGGAAAATGTGGTATATATACACTATAGAATACTACTCTGCCATAACAGAAGAATGAAATTTTACCATTTACAGTAACATGGATGAGCTTGGATAAGTGTTAAGTGAAATAAGCCAGGCACAGAAAGAGAAATACTGCATGTCCTCGTCTTAAGTGGGAGCTGAGAATGAAAGAAAGGAAGGAAGGAAGGGGGGGAGAGAGAGAGAGAGAGAGAGAGAGGAAGAATGAAAAGAAGGAAGGAAGGAAGGAAGAAAGGTAGAAAGAAGCAAACAACCACAACAATAAGTTGAACTTTCCAAAGGAGAGAACAGATCTATGGTAACTGGCAGTGGGAAAAGAGGAGGGGGGAAGGGGTTAGGGAGAAATTGGGTAACGGACACAAAGAATGACTACGATTTGTAAGGATGAACATGCTAATAATGCTGATTTGATCATTACATACTGTACAGAAATACTGATAGTCAACTCTGTACCCCATAAGTATGTATAATCAATTGTTTCAAGTGTAAAATTTTTTAAAAAGTCATCAATATATGCTAAATCTGGTGAAGAAAACTTGACAAGAAACTGCAAAAAACATAGAAAAAATAAAATAAAAAATAAAAAAGAATGTTACAAAATATTATGTGGAGGATCATACAACTGTGTGTATGTACTTGCACATATTTATGCACAGAAAACAATACAGATGATTATAAACAAAAATCTTATTGTGTTTAATTATGAATATTTTCTTCCTCAAACTGCAAACTGTTCATATTTTTTAAAGAACACATATTCCTTGTGAAATTATATATGTTATTTCTGTGTACAACTTTTTAAAATTTCATCCATAAATCAAGGAATATATACAAATTACAGGAATTATTTATCCATTAGTATTCTCTAGGAGGGAGTGGGGTCTAAAGCTTTTAGTCTCTAACAAATGGTTTGAAATTTATATGCCAAAGTGGTTTAAACATGTATGAAATTCATATCAACATATATTAAATTATAATTCATAATTATAATTTATAACTATAATTATGGTGCAGAAAATTAAAAATCGGGAATATTAGTTCACTAGAGAAATAAAGAGTTATAAAGAGAAAGAAAATATTTGAATGCTGTAAGGATGGTATGGGCCAACGTAAAGTATAATTCATATTTAAGGAAAAAAATGACATTTAAAAACCTGACCTTTATTAATAGGGTAGTAAAGTACTTTGAAAGTGTCAAGCCCTGCACAGAGATTGGAATAAGAAAGTAAAATGTGTTTAATTACCATGATATGTGCTGAAATAAAATAGTGAATTCTATGATAAAATCCCAGATACCTATTATCAGTATGGTAAAACGTAACACACAGCCAGAGGAGAGCCTCCAAGGGTGCGGGGAGTCCAGACAGCAGCTGCTAGAGCAGAGGTCAGGGCAGTGCCCTGGAAGTCCAGAACATTTTGTTGTTGTTGTTTGGAACCTCAGTGCTGGGTCACACAGTTCTCTCTGACTGCATATTCCATCAGCTTCCTGTCTCACTCAAGCTTCCTTGTTCCAAGAACACAGTAAGCACATGTCTATCTCATGCCGTGCCACTTGGTATTTCCACCATTTTAAAACCCTCTGGCTCCAGATATATAACTGACTCACTTCACTATGAAGCAGGTTCACTGTGCACCAGTATCAATCCCAAGGGTAGACTGTAAACACCTCACCAGTACCATAGACTGGTATCAATCCACTTACACAAGTCTGGTGACACAGCGCACTCATATGACAAGTTAAATGAAACAGATAGGCAGTAGGCTATTATTCACAGCAGGGACAATAGAAGCTTAAGATTTATGGTAAGCTTGGTCCTGCAAGGCTCAGGAAATCTTTGCAGGGAAGATGGCCTCTTGTCTGCATGTTCCTTACATTGTACCACAGCTGAGGGGCCCTGAAAACTGTCTGCTCTGGGTTTTATACCCGAGGAGTTATTGGAATTGCTGGGCTAAAGTGTTGTAGGACATCCTGTTCTAGGTGGACAGGAACAGAGCCTGGGTTCTTCTGGCCAGCTCCTCTTTATCTAAAGATGTTGTAGTCCTAGCACATTCCACAGTTATTCTGAGAACTACAAGGGAGAAAGACGAGGAGGGGGAAGCTGGTCAGCCAAGGTCTCACGCTCCGGGGTCTCTTCTCAAAGAACAGAGAGGCCTTCCTTATCAACCTGTAAAGAACAGCTGACCCCATCCTCTTGATCACTCTCTGCTCCTCTGCATGGGCTTATTAGTTATAACACTTACCACCACATAGTATAAGCACCCACATGGCGGGAAATTTTTCTATTCTGTTTGTTGCTGCTTTCCTGGGACCTAGAATAATGCTCGAAACATTATGGGTGCTCAACAAATATTATCAAATGAGTGAATGAATGTAGATAGCACAATAAAGGGCATGAAATCCCAATCTAGATTTCAGGTTATTTGAAATCTATTCTTAGATCCTATCCTAAAGAGGCCCTTTTCCATAAATACTTATATTATTTCCTATTAATGTATCCTATTTAGAATTTTTAATTAACTAATGTAAATTCATAGTGTAATAAAACATTTAAAGCATTTCTTGATTTTGTGTCTACTTTTCAACTACTATGAAGCAATAAAAATAGCCTTTTGAATTTTATTTTTTCAAGAAAATTTATAATAGGACAGTTCCTTCTAACATTATGCTACCAATTTATGACAATAAATTAAGAGTAAAGGAAAGTCAATTGCTTGTGAGAAACAGAATGTGGACAGAGACTAGAGAATAGACTGAAGTGACAGGAAAAGATTAACAACCTAGTTTACCTTTACCAAATGTGTTTACAAATTATCCTATAAAAGACATTATTATCATGTGTATTTTTCAAATTAGACCAAAGCATTTGTTGGGTAAGTACAATAATGAGTTTTCTTCAGATTATAATGAAAATATATCTAATGCAACTTACTGAGAGGTCAAATGAACATAAGTTATCAGGAGAGAAGGAAAATAAAAATTCTATATGATATTTCTACCACTGTGTGTCTTAGTTGGCCATTTGCCTATAAACTAGAGTAACACAGGCATAAATGGAACACTTGCTGTGAGATGAAGATTCCCAACAGTGTTAAATTCAGTGTGCTTGATCTCAGCCTACTCTGCCTCCAAAATATTTTTTTAATTAATTAATTAATTAATTAATTAATTTTTAACTTTTATTTTGTCGATATGCATTGTGGTTGATTATTGTTGCCCCTTACCAAAGCCTCCCTCCCTCCTCACTCTCCTCCCTCCCACCCAACAATGTCCTTTCTGTTTGCTTGTCATATCAACTTCAAGTAATTGTCCTTGTTATATCTTCTTCCACCCCCCCCCCGCCGGTTTTTTTGTGTGTGTGTGTGTGTGTGTGTGTGTGTGTGTGTGTGTGTGTGTGTGTGTGTGTGAAATTATATATTAAATTTAGCTCCCACCAATAAATGAGAACATGTGGTATTTCTCTTTCTGTGCCTGACTCGTTTCACTTAATATAATTTTCTCAAGGTCCATCCATGTTGTTGCAAATGGAAGTATTTCATTCGTTTTTATACCTGAGTAGTATTCCATTGTGTAGATATACTGCATTTTCTGTACTCACTCATCCTATGATGGACATTTGGGCTGGTTCCAACTCTTGGCTATTGTAAAGAGTGCTGCGATGAACATTGGGGAACAGGTATACCTTCGACTTGATGATTTCCATTCCTCTGGGTATATTACACCCAGCAGTGGGATAGCTGGGTCATATGGTAGATCTATCTGCAATTGTTTGAGGAAACTCCATACCATTTTCCATAGAGGCTGCACCATTTTGCAGTCCCACCAACAATGTATGAGAGTTCCTTTTTCTCTGCAACCTCGTCAGCATTTATCGTTCAGAGTCTTTTGGATATTAGCCATCCTAACTGGGGTTAGATGGTATCTCAGTGTGGTTTTGATTTGCATTTCCCGGATGCTGTGTGATGTTAGGCATTTTTTCATATGTCTGTTGGCCATTTGTATATCTTCCTTAGAGAAATGCCTACTTAGCTCTTTTGCCCATTTTTTAATTGGGTTGCTTTTTTTTTTCTTGTAAAGTTGTTTGAGCTCCTTATATATTCTGGATATTAATCCTTTGTCAGATGTATATTTTGCAAATATTTTCTCCCACTCTGTTGGTTGTCTTTTAACTCTGTTAATTGTTTCTTTTGCTATGCAGAAGCTTTTAAGTTTGATATAATCCCATTTGTTTATTTTTCCTTTGGTTGCCCATGCTTTTGGGGTCGTATTCATGAAGTCTGTGTCCAGTCCTATTTCCTGAAGTGTTTCTCCTATGTTTTCTTTAAGAAGTTTTATTGTTTCAGGGTATATAATTAAATCCTTAATCCATTTTGAGTTGATTTTAGTATATGGTGAGAGGTATAGGTCTAGTTTCTTTCTCCTGCATATGGATATCCAGTTATCACAGCACCATTTGCTGAAGAGGCAGTCCCTTCCCCAGTGAATAGGCTTGGTGCCTTTGTCAAAGATCAGATGGCAGTAAGTGTGTGGGTTGATTTCTGGATTCTCTATTCTATTCCATTGATTGGTGTGTGTGTTTTTATGCCAGTACCATACTGTTTTGGTTATTATAGCTTTGTAGTATAGCTTAAAGTCAGGTAGTGTTATGCCTCCAGCTTTATATTTTTTTCTCAGCATTGCTTTGGCTTTGCGTGGTCTTTTATTATTCTATATAAATGTCTGGATAGTTCTTTCCATTTCTGAGAAAAATGTCTTTGGAATTTTGATGGGGATTGCATTGAATTTGTATATCACTTTGGGTAGTATGGACATTTTCACTACGTTGATTCTTCCAATCCAAGAGCATGGGATATGTTTCCATCTTCTTGTATCCTCTCTAATTTCTCTCAGCAGTGGTTTGTAGTTCTCATTATAGAGATCTTGCACATCCTTGGTTAACTCAATTCCTAAGTATTTTATCTTTTGGTGGCTATTGTAAATGGGCAGGCTTTCTTGATTTCTCGTTCTGCATGTTCACTATTGGAGAAAAGAAATGCTACTGATTTTTGTGTGTTGATTTTGTATCCTGCTACTGTGCTGAAATCATTTATCAATTCCAACCGTTTTTTTGTAGAGGTTTTAGGCTGTTCGATATATAGGATCATGTCATGTGCAAACAGGGACAGTTTGACTTCATCTTTTCCAATCTGGATGCCCTTTATTTCCTTCTCTTCTCTGATTGCTCTGGCTAGTACTTCCAACACTATGTTGTATAGGAGAGGTGAGAGTGGGCATCCTTGTCTAGTTCCTGTTCTTAAAGGAAAAGCTTTTAGCTTTTCCCCATTCAGGATGATAATGGCAGTGGGTTTGGCATATATGGCTTTAATTATGTTGAGATACTTTCCCTCTATACCTATCTTATAGAGGGTCTTTGTCATGAATGATTGCTGAACTTTATCAAATGCTTTTTCAGCATCTATAGAGATGATTATATGGTCCTTGTGTTTGACTTTATTAATATGGTGTATCACATTTATTGATTTGCGTATGTTGAACCAACCTTGCATCCCTGGGATGAATCCCACTTGATCGTGATGAATAATTTTACGTATGTGTTGCTGTATTCTGTTTGCTAGTATTTTAGTGAGGATTTTTGCATCTATATTCATCAAGGATATCGGCCTGTAGTTTTCTTTTTTGGTTATATCTTTACCTGGTTTTGGTATCAGGATGATGTTTGCTTCATAGAATGAGTTTGGGAGATTTGCATCTGTTTCAATCTTTTAGAATAGTTTATAAAGAATCAGTGTAAATTCCTCTTTGAATGTTTGGTAAAATTCTGCTGTGAATCCATCTGGTCCTGGGCTTTTCTTTGTTGGGAGTCTTCTGATAACAGCTTCAATCTCCTTTATTGTTATTGGTCTGTTCAAATTTTCTACGTCTTCATGGTTCAGTTTTGGGAGCTTGTGTGTGTCCAGAAATTTATCCATTTCCTCCAGATTTTCAAATTTGTTGGCGTATAGTTGTTTATAGTAGTCTCGAATGATTCCTTGTATTTCAGATGTATCAGTTGTAATATCGCCTTTTTCATTTCTAATTTTTGTTATTTGAATCTTCTCTCTTCTTTTTTTTGTTAGCCATGCTAATGGTTTGTCAATTTTATTTAACTTTTCAAAAAAACAGCTTTTTGATTCATTGATCTTTTGTATTGTTTTTTGGGTTTCAACTTCATTCAGTTCTGCTCTGATCTTAATGATTTCTTTCTGTCTGCTAACTTTAGGTTTGGATTGTTCTTGTTTTTCTAGTTCTTTAAGGTGAAGTGTTAGGTTGTTCACTTGCCATCTTTCCATTCTTCTGAGGTGAGCATTTAATGCAATAAATTTCCCCCTTAATACTGCTTTTGCAGTATCCCACAGGTTTTGGTATGACGTATCATTATTTTCATTAGTTCCAATAAATTTTTTGATTTCCTGCTTGATTTCTTCTTGGACCCATATGTCATTAAGTAGAATGCTGTTTAATTTCCATGTGTTTGTATAGTTTCCAGAGTTTTGTTTGTTATTAATTTCTAGTTTTAATCCATTGTGGTCTGAGAAAATACATGGGATAATTCCAATTTTTTTAAAATTTATTGAGACTTGATTTGTGACCTAATATGTGATCTATCCTGGAGAATGATCCATGTGCTGATGAGAAGAATGAATATTCTGAGGTTGTTGGATGGAATGTTCTGTAGATATCTGCCAATTCCAATTGGTCTAGAGTCTTGTTTAGATCTTGTGTTTCTCTACTGATTCTTTGCCTAGATGATCTGTCTAATATTAACAGTGGGGTGTTCAGGTCCCCTGCTATTATGGTATTAGTGTCTATTTCCTTCTTTAGGTGTAATAAAATATTTTATTCTTCACTTCCTTACCTTTGGATGTCTTGTTCCAAAGTCTTGGCTTCTGCAAATCTGTGTTTCCCTATGGCAAAATTTGCATAACTTTGTAGTGTGGTTTCCTCAGAACCAATATCCTAGGTATGAAACATGATGCCTCAGTTCTTCCTCTTTTATTCTTTCTATGCCTTATAAATTTCAGATAATTAAGTAGTTGTACACTCAAATAATCTTCTGTGCACTCATATCAAATAAAAATAGATTATAAGGCTTTCCGTTATTGAGACAGATGTTTCGTGATATATTCATATAATACTAAAGAGAAAATAACCTTGGACTTGGATTAAAAAGACTTGAATTTGCATTCCAGTGTTCACACGTGTGCGTTTGATTAGAAATATAAATATGTTACACTAATCACACTTTCTGCATTTCAGTTTTGGCATTTATGACAGGGGTGCGCAAACATTTTTAAAGGGATCAAACAGTAAATATTTTAGGCTCTGTGGGCTCTACAGACTCTGAAACAACTACTCTGTCTTTGTAGCTCCAAAGAAGACATAAACAATATGTGACGACCAGATGTGTCTGTGATTCAATAAAGTTTTATTTACACAAACAGCCTACTGGCCAAATTTGGCCCACAAACTGCCAATTTCTGATCTATAAAATTAGAATAATAATGTCAGTCCTTGCTTTTTCAGAGGGTTGATATAAGTGATCAAATATATAAAAAGGGATTACTTCATGAACCATAAATTGCAATACTCTTATATAATGTTAATTATTAGTAATGATTTTATATACTTAGAATTTATTCTGTGAGATACTTTTATATTGAAACATCATAATATGATCCTTTAATACCATGGTAAATAACTTTACTCACTTCCATGAATAACCTAATTCTAAAATCTGCTTTGTAATATTGAAATACAGTATTCTGGATTTTTAAATCTATCTTTAAGTGGAAAACTTTTGATGCTTCATCTATGAAGTGTATATGACACAAACACATCACTGTGTTTTATTTGATTAATGAAAATCAGTGAAAATGTAGGAATAAGTTATAAAGGGAAATAAAATTGATGCTATAAAATTAAGGATGTAGAATATGACACACTTTTTACTGGTGCTACCTTAAGGAGATAGAATGTTCTGAACTGGATTTCCATCAAGAGTACTAAGAGATGATGCTATCCATTTAAATAGATTTTAATTCATTCTAAATTATAATTGAAATACAAAGCACATGAGATGATCACATTAAAGAGTCGTTGTTGAGCAAGACGGAGCTTGATGGCAGTTTTGCTCTCTGCACAGGAATACTGAACAGAGACAATGGCACGCCTGCTAGAAAATCTGGGAGAGCGCATTTTATGGACATCTCTGTGGAGCAATTAAACTAACTGAATTCAATTAAAAATTGGCTTTAAACCAAAAGGATATGAACTTGCCAGGAGAATAGAGTCATGTATTAAAAAAAAAAATAACTCTAGACTTGTAGGCAAGAGGTAGAGGATTGCACTGATTCTTTCAGATGCTATCTAGAATGAGATTGTGTTATTGCTTTAATAGGAAATCATTTTAATAAGCAAGGTCCTTTAGGAATTATTACCAGGTCACTACTTCAAATGCTAAACTAAGGAACTGAGTATGAATTTAGCGAAAGTATTTTGTTATAAATTGCTTTTACATCATTTAAGTTACTCTTTCTGATTACAATTTGTTTCACAGATGTTAGATACTTAAGCTTCCTATAGGATATATCAAAAACCACCTATGATTTTCTAAGTTAATTATTTTGATTCAGTTTAATATCCTGATCCACACATTTTTCTTATCTGACTTACCTGTATTAGCTTTATCAAAATACATATAAATATGTATATATAAGAAATAGTAATCTATGAAGACAATCCCAGAAGAATGTCATTCTATTAGAAATATTTAGATGAGTGGATAACAAGAATCATAGTTTATCATCTTTTCTTTATGCGAAATTTAGTATTAAATAATGGATTGGACTTCCAGAACTGTGAAAAGCAGACTATTATTTCTTCCTAGATATTTTCATATTTGTCTATTAAATAAATGCTAATGCTTATGTTTGAATATGTAGGCTCAGAAGAAAGGCTTGTTTCTAAGGTAGTTAATGATGAAATATCTGGTTTAATATTATTTGTAAAATATTATTAAAATAATAACATAAGTAATGATCATTTGTAACAATTAATTGCTAGATATATTAAATAGATATTGTGTATAAAAATGATGTTGATTTATTACTAATTGTAGTAGCAATAAAATATATTGCTCACTACTGTGTACCATGAACTGTGTTAAGCATTTTATTTGCATTTTAAATTTAATTAATTAATTTCTTAGTTGACACATAATGATTGTATTTATTTATGGGGTATAGAGTTGTATTTATATACATGCATACAATGTGTGATAATAAAATCCAGGTAATTAGCATATTCATCATTGTAAACATTTGTTGTTCCTTTGCAATGAGAGCATTTGAGTTCCTCTCTTCTAGCCATTTGAGAATATGCAAAAAATTATTGCTAATTATAGATGCCTAGTGTTACTGTAGACCTCTAGAACTTATTTTTTATCTAGCTGTAGTTTTATATCCGCTAACCAGCCTCTCCCTATACACCCTCTCTCCTCCCCTTTCCAGCCTCTAGTAACATAATTCTACTGTCTGCTTCCATGAGCTCAACTTGTTTTTAACTCCCACATATGAGTGAGAACGTCTGGTATTTATCTTTCTGTGCCTCACTTATTTCACTTAGCATAATGTCTTCCAGGCTCATCCATGTTGCCACAAATGACAGGATTTCATTCTTTTTTTATGGCTGAGTAATACTCCCTCATGTATATAAAAGACATTTGTTCATACTTAACAATAACTTTAAGAAGCAGGTGCTAATATTACCTCTATTTTTTATTTGAGAAAACTGAGTACTTATGATGCACTGCGGAGGGCAAACAGTACCTGCCCTCAATCCTGCAACAACTGTACAGATGAGCACTATTCTCCCCATTTTACTGATAAGGAAAATGGGGTTTAAGAAAAGTTAGAAAACTTAGATGAATGAATGGTACTGCTACAAATTAAATCCAGTATTCTGATTTCACAATTCACCTTCTTAGCTGATACAATATGCAAAATATAATCAGCAATATCAATATTAATGTTGATATTGATTTAGTTATAGAATATAATATTTAAATTAATTATTTTTATAGCTGGCAGCAGAACATTTCTCAGAGAGGAAATACCTTTGGAAAAGTACACTAGTGAGTTGCCTGGAGGTAAGACTTGAAGACAGAGGTACAAGGAATACAAGAGAATATAAAACAATTTTTTGATCATTGTTCCTGGAAAAGCGGAAAAGAAATTAAGGAGAAGGAGACAGAAGAGGGAGATGGCTAAGTAATCAAAGGGAATTTGGGGAATGTGAATGCCTAACGTGCAATGTCAAATTGTGTATTGGGTGGTTTGTGATTTCCACAGGTGTGAAGTTGAGTTTTTAAAGCATTCTTATTAAGATCTCAGGAGACATAGAGGACATCTAATAACTTATCTATGTATCATCTGTTTATCTATCTAGCAGAGACTATGATAACAAAACTTCAGCTAATTTACTTAGCAGGTTACACTATCTGGGTAGCTCATTCTCATTACTAAAGATATCATACAAATATTTCCCTCTCATACATTAGTTTTGAATGTTCTTTTAAATCTTATCCAATAACTCCATCTGTAAATTTGAATAGGTTGAGAAAAGTTGGAAATGACATACCTGTGTTAAAGAGAAAGAGTAAATTAAAGTATACAAAATGCCAAACAGCTGATATAGATATTAATTCAAAATTTAGGGTAGTTAAACCTAAAATCTGGTTTCATTCCACATTCCAACAAGACATGAAATATACAAAGAGTAATAATAGTTCTCTTGACATATTATATTAGATCTGATAGGCTGTTAAGGTTTCAACATCTTTTTTTTTTTTTTTTTTTTTTTTTACAGAAAACCTGATCTGACCTAAAATTCATATTAAATTTCAGTGGAATTCCACAATGTTATGAAACCCACAGGCATTGATATGAGAGTTTGATGTCTTTGCTACATAGTGATTATTTAAGGAGACACAGAAGAGTAAGAAGAATTCGCCAAGCAACATGTATAATGTTCTCTTTTAAAGTTTCCATGATGTTTTTTTCTTTTTGAATTAAAGTAATTGATAGAATCAACAAAGTTTCAAAAATAAAAATGTTGGTTGTTTTATCAAATTTCCTTTTTCACCTAGTAATTGTTTGGAAAGAATATTATAATTTAGTAATGCATAATAATGACCCTAAAACACCATTTAACACTTTTAAAAAACTTTAATACTTAATAACAGCTAGAGTTTAACCTTAAATTTTAATCCATATAAACTAAGTTTTCAATGATTATTACAAACTGCTTTTTACCGTAAGCACAAGATGGAAATTTAATTTTCCTATTACTTGAGCCTTATTATGGAAGCACTCAATTATACTGCCAAAGTCATATTCTTTGAGTGTTTTTCAGAAGGTTGTAAGTAGTTTGACATTAGCTAGAAATGTTCATCTCAGAATAAAACTTTATGTTCAATGCCTCTTCCAAAAAATATTCTAATTATGTAGATTGGAAAAACATGAAAATTGTTATAATTAATATGTGTCTCGAATCCATTATCGTACACCCCTTGCGAATTAAGGTGATCACTATTACATAATCAAAAATGAAAGTAGGTTTAAAGATTCCAGTACTATTTTTCGTATATAGGTGAATTTTAATATTTTACAGATATTTTGATAGTTTATGATTTTTCCTATTTTCATTGAAAGAAGACTAAATTTGAATTTAAAATGCTAGCAGTGTTCCTGAATCATGGACTAATTATTTATTATCCAACACTGATTAAAGAAAATTATTCAACATAATTAGGAATATATATGAATGTTGGCTTTTTATGTCCCTAGTAGCCAAGCCTTATATTCACAAATGAGGATAGATTTATGTTTTATGTACTTACTACTTGAAAAAAACATAATTCAAACCTATCATATAAATAATATTTTTTGAAAAGAACTTAAAACATTCAGAATTTACTGATAACCAGTCAGACTCCAAAATTTATGGAATAATGTTACTACCTATAAAATTGTTCAATTCAAATATTTTTCTACATCTGTATTTTATTTAAGTTTGCATGGAAAAAATATATATAGCCAAATAAGCGTAAGTGATTATATTTTGACAGTTAAACCTTAACACAGGATGGGTATATGTATTGGCTCTTTTTAACTTTTCTCAGCTGATGTTTGATAAAGCAAGTAGTCTCTAGTCTCAATAAAATGTAAGTGGACAACAGTTTTAAAGTTAGGTGTAGAACCCCTTTTCCTCCACTGGCTCAATATTAACTCTAATATTCCCGATCAAACCTTTCCTTAGCCTTGAGAATAGGAGACTTTCATATTCATCCTTACTTTCTCAGTGCCTAACTCAGAGTCATATAACATGCTCGTAAACAGCAATAATAGTTACCATTTACTGAGATCCTTCTTATTTCCTTTGTTATATTTGATGCTTCCCATGTTAACCTTAATCTTTATATTAATGATATGAAGTAAGTGGGATTATCTTAATAATTGATTTTTTAAAATACTGAGATGTGGTGTGAAATGATTTTGTCCAAGTCTACATAGTAATTAGGAGGCTGAATAAGAATTCAAACTTTAATCTGTCTCAAAAGCTACACTGCTTCACGAATGTGTTTTAGTTATCTTTGCACTGTGGGCCAAGATAATCTCCTCTGAATTATTTCAGATACAGCATATGTGTTCCTGGAACAAGGCATTACAAACACTCTTCTTAAATGTATGCATTAATAACATTTTATTAGTTCTATGAAGAGCTCTCTTTTACTTTTACAAAATTGATCTATAATTTTAATTAATTTCAAAGGAATTATTTTGCCTCCCTGAATTCCCGAGTACACCTATCAAAGCTCCCAGAGGTTACAAGCTGTTTGATCAGCTCTCTATCTAGGCTCACATAAGACAGGGTCACTAGGGTAGCTTCACGTCAGAAAGATAAATAGTGCCTATACCTTGTCGAGTAAGAAAACATAATGCAGTGCATTTTTGTTCAAATCATCTAATATCATTAAAAAATATAGTCCAGCGAAGAAGATGAACAATTATCTCATTTAGAAATTAAAAGACAAAAACATCAAAATAAAAATGCTTTTAGAAATGAGAAAGAGTAATGGTCCATCGAAACCTGGCTTCTCCTTTCAGCTGTGCCATCACATGGTTGGGTACTATATCGTTGGTATATATTGTGTTATATCTCAGAGCACAACAATACTGAATGTGCTCTGAGATATAACACTGGGCTGTTCACTGTTGGTGTCCATGTCTCAGTTTCCTTATTTATAAATTGAGGACCTGTAATTATACCATTATTTCCCAAGTTTGTCTGATCATAAGAATCACCTGAGGTCATGGTTAAAAATGTAGCCTAGAAAGCCTAACAAATCAGAATTGAAGGAGCTCAAGGGTGTATATTTTAGTGAATATACTGGTTTACACTGATGATGGAGCAAGTTCAAGAAACATAGGGGTAAATTGTTTCTATCGTTGCTTAGAGTTATAAAAATCTGAACTTCCATTTTACAATTCTGTATCAAAGTTTGATGTAGAAGAATGGAGAGTGAATAATCTGATTTATTTTTTTGCTTAATCTAGATGATTTTTCCTAGTCCATAAATTACTTTTTGAAAAATAAACAAATAAAATTTAGCTTCACTGTATGTTTCGCAGAGGCCCTGAAATGAGGACATCATGAAGAATGAAATTTTGAGTCAAATAAAGTTGCATGTGTGAAACATTAAATTCTTTGTTTCACGTCTTCAGTTATTCAGAAGATAACATTTGTTCAATAAGGAGACTTCATTTTTAGCTTATGGAGAAAGTGAATAAGTTGATGTGGATCTGCATTTCCATACCTTAATGACAGATAAAAGTGAAATTTTTACTATTATTCAGTTTGATTCAATAGATTGGCAGAGGAAAAAGAATTAAAATTCTTGTTGAGGCCCTTTCCCTTTCCTATAAAGAAAATGTGAAAATACATTCAGATAATTGATATCAAATTACAAGTTTTTCTTTTTAATTCACTGAATAATTGTTTTATAGTTAATGTCTTAAGAATTAAAATGTTGCCTGAGTGTTGCGCCTGCAATCTGGGCATCTCAGCTTCACAACAATACTGAATGTACTCTGAGATATACCAAAGTTAATTCAGATGTTGACATTGAACTAATTAGTTAAGGAGGTTAGGTAGCTTTTGAAAAGAGAACTTTTGAGAAGATTACCAGTTTATCCTTTAGTAGAAGCAACTAAGAACTCAGAGAGACTAGATTGATACAGAAATTGCAAATATGCCTAAAATTAAGTTTTTAATAGCAAAATAAAATAACCTACTTAAGGAATTTCCTTCTCTATAAATTGGAACTGTCAAATTCTCCAAAGAATTAAAATTCAGGCTATATACAAGGGATTTTAGTAAACAAATTGGTTCCCAAAAGATTTGAAATTTCTAATAAAATAATTTTATCTTCAAGGAAAATTTCTAATATTAAGAAAATAAATTGCTGAAAATGAGTAATATGCATAACTCCTATTAATTAAGGCCAAAATAATGAAAGACAGTCAATTACATCAATAGAAGTCCTCATATGTAGATAAAAATTTCTTAATTTTTTAAACAGAGAGAAAGAAAGCCTTATAATGAAGGATAGAATGTCTGACTCATTTCACTTGACATAGTTACTAGAGGTGGGAAAGGGGACTAGGGAGTAATTGGGTGAGGGACACAAAAAGTAATTATGATTTGTAATGATGAACATGTTAACGGTATTGATTTGATCATCACATACTGTACACAAATACTGAGAGTCAACTCTGTACCCTATTAATATGTATAAATAAAAATAATATATTTTTTTAAAAAGGTAGTACTAAAAAGCATATTTTAAAATGTTTTTTAAAAAAAGATACAATGAACAAAAATGTTCAAGTGTGTAATAATAACAGGAAGTCTGAAAAGGATCCTGTCTTCATGGCACAGAATGTTTAATAAAAACAGAAGACAGAGAAAAAAAGCATTACTGAATTCCTAATTTGATTCAATCTTCTGTCAAAAACAGAATGATTTTTCACCTTGAAAGTATAGACTAACAATGTTCACGAGTGAAATGATACCTCAAAGATCAAGAAATCAATAAAATAATAGAAAGTTCCATAAGTGCTTTATGTTAGTTCAAATGTCCTGGTTTAGAAAAATTGCATCACTGTATAATTAAAGAAAGTATAAGTATTCTTATGAAACTGTTTCCAATGATCTTTGAAAAATCTTGGGAAATCAGTGGGCACAGAAAAAGACAGTAGTAGATGATAGATACTGGTTCTATTTTAAAAGGCAAAAAGGAGTGATTTCTAGAAATCATAGCTTAATGAATTCAATATTGAGTTCTGTAAAAATTAGAGAATAAATTATTGAATAACTGATTTGAGAATTTATAGAAAAAAAATGGTGACATAGAAACCAGCCTGGATAAACTAAGAAACAATACTGTTAATCTGACAGCTACTGCGAAGGACATTACAAGAGGAGAACGTTGTAAGCATAATGTATATGCTTCTTACTTCAAGGTATTTGGTATAATCTGTCATATTTCTGGAGAGCGGAAAGATAAACACAGGCTGGAATGCTAAACAACACTCTGTAACAATTAAAAGAATTTGAATTAGTGAGCTAGAAAAAAATATTTATCAGGTGCTGCCCAGAGGCTAATCTTGTGGCATAAGACAATATCCCTGCCCTTCAGAAATTTACATTCTAATGGAGAAAAGGTTCTAGTTGTATGCTACTGACACTGTTATTTGAACCTGACCTATTTAACACAGGCCATTAATTCGGAAAACACATTAGATATGCAGATGTTATTGACTATGAAATAATATCTAATGTTTTGGATGATAGAATCCGCCAAGAAGCTGACAATAAACAGAGGGAGGAAAATGTAGGACAAAGTAAACCTCATCTGGCCAGAGGGTACACCACACATCACACATTTTTTAACATTTTTTCCATTGAGAAAGGTGATTACATCAAGAACTAAAGACATACCTCACCCGCCCACAATCCTACCCTCCATCAGCAACTTGAATCTGGACAAGCTTAGTGCAAACTAATAGAATAAGGTCAGATGTGATGCTGTCCCAATTTCCAGACATAGGCCTTAAGATATTGACAAATTTCTTTTCCTGTATTTTGGAACTCTGCTTCACGGAACTTTTGGAACTTTGCTTCTGTGCAGAAGACAAAGCATCCCTGCAAAAGTCCCTTGTAAAGAGGTACTGATACCCCCTGCATTGCAGCTCCTACTGAGCCCCCAGCCAATGGCTAGCACCAATGCCAGTTTCATGAGGAGCCATCTTGGACATGGATGCTGCAGGCGCAATCTCACTATCCTACCTGACACTGTGAGGCATTGTGAAGAGACAAGCCATCCCCCCCAGCACAGCCCTCCCCAGATTGCATATTTATGAGAAAAACAAATGATTGTTGTTATTTTTAAGCCACCATGTTTTGACATGCTTTGTCTGACACACTCATTCATATACACACATGCACTTAGGATCAAAAATTCAATTGTATAAATAAATAAATAGATCTGCTATGGGTTGAATGTTTCCCCCAAAGGTTCATGTATTCGAAATTTAATCCCCACTGTGACAGTTTAAAGAGGCTGGGAAATCTTATTATGGTAATTGAAAGGTGGGGCCTTAAACAGGTGATTAGATTGTGAGGACTGTACCCCCATGAATGGATCGATCCATTCATGGAGTAATAAGTTGATGGTTAATAGGTGGTAATGGGAGTGGCTCTGATGGCTTTAAAAGGAGAGCGAGTGAGGAGGTTAGCTCTCTCTTTCTCGGCTCATTCACCACTTGATACCCTGCATTGCTGTGAAGAGTTCCCACACAGAAGGCCCTCACCAGATGTGTTCCCCAAACTTTGGGCTTCCCAGCCTCCAAAACTGTAAGAAATAAATTTTATTTCTTCATAAATTGGCCAGGGTTGGCCCGTTAGCTCAGTTGGTTAGAGTGAAGTGTTGATAACACCAAGGTCAAGGGTTAGGATCCCCATACTGGCCAGCTGCCAATAAATAAATAAATAAAATTGCCCAGTTTCAGGTATTCTGTAATAAGCAACAGAAACAGACTAATGCAAGACCATTCAAAGTGTTATAACTGACTGTCACTTCAATATGAGCCAGAAGTACGCAGATTCACTAATAGAAGTTCTTAACCAAATCCAGGCACTCTTGTTCTATCTAACCACTGATGAACTCTACTGCTTTTACCTTCAAATGTCTTGTATACTTCTCTCTATCTGTACTGATGCCACCTTTGTCACTTATGTTACAGCATCCCAATTTGTTTCTTCACATCTACTCTTAACTTCCTCAAATTTTTCCTCGTACTGAAATGAGAATGAACTGTTAAAAACGTAAATCCAAGTGAGTTATTCTGTTTAAACTCCTTCAATCATATGACAGCCTGTATTATTACAATAATGACCCACTGTTTATTTATCCTAATATTTAGCAAAACCTTTATCAACAACTTTATCAATTGTCACTGATGTCTTTGTTCTTTTTATTTCCATCACCTCAACTTTCCTTTTCTAGGATGTGTTCTACTCCCTCCTTTTGCACACTCTGTTTTCTTTGCCTGGAATGGTTAGGAATCCTTAGTGTTCTTCAATCTGTGCTCAGATGTCACTTCTTCAGGTAAATGCTCTCTGCCTTCCCACCCTAGGTTATCCACTCTCCCCCACACAGACTTCACACCTCTTATAACTTTATATCTTTATCCTCTAAGCCATTTGACACACTTGCAATTTACAATTAACTGGTGGCTAGTTGTTCATTAGCTATCTCTACCAATAGAAAGCAATTATCACAAGGGCAGGTTCTGTGTCTTGTCACTTCTATTTCTCAAGTATCTTACAACATTTTTTATATAAAGTATGTGCATATTGATTATGTGTTAAATACACAAATGATTAATTTGTTTCAGGGATTTGAAAGTCTTACTGTCCTCATATGGAGCACCATGAGATATTTATTCATCACTGTAACTTCAGAGTTTGGCTAAGTAGATGCTCACTAAATGTTTGTCCAAGTTAAACAAACAGATTTATTGTATTTATTCTAGACATTTAAAATCTGAAGTATTTTGTGTAATTATGGCTTAAAAGAAGCATGACAAACTGAGATAAATTCAAAGGAAAACAACCATACAGGTAGAAAGTCCAGAGACCATGTTACAAGAGAAATGACAGAGGAAATAAAATACTTGGCCCAGAGAAGACAGAACTCTGAGTTGTGAGACAGTGTACACTAGCTGTTAGAACAGATATTCCTCCAATGGTCATCATAACTAATGACAGTATGTGGAATTTATCATGTTGCAAATTTCAACCCACTTATTCACTAAAGACCTGTAAGCACTTTCTATGTGTCTTGCACTATGTTAGGCAAGAGTATAATGATGGAGATTATAGGATAATAAAGAAAACAGATAAAGAACAATTGACAAATTAAAAATGGATTAGTATAAAACAGACAGATAAGTGACTTGAAAGAGAATAAAAGGAGAGAGCAACATAGATTGAATAGTTTAAAAAAAAAAGAAATGTTCAGGATAAAACTTGAGGAATGAGAAAAGGCAGGCCTATGAAGGTTCTTCTAGCAATGAAAAAAAGGGAATTTCATTTCCAGGTGAGAGGATCCTTATACAGGAAGGCAATAAGGAGGGGGAAAAGTTGGTGTTTTTGAGGCACAGAAAGAAGCTTGGACATCATAAGTAAGCAGAAATGTGGCACAGGATGAAGTTAGAGAGGGAAACAGGAGTCAGATGATGTAGGACACTGTTGGCCATGGTTAAAGATTTAGATTTTATAATGCATGCCATAAGAAGTAATTGGGCTTAAAATTTTCCATTTGTTTTTAAAAGAACACATTTTTGCCTTAAGTATAACCAATTGGAGGTAGATTAACAAACAAAAGTGAACACCAGGTAGATGGGATTACCTCCTTTGGAAAAGACTACATACAAAAACTACATACTTTGGCAAAAGAAAAAAAAGATGGCAATGAAAAGGAAAGAATTAGATTGGATATCTATGTGCTGGAAGTGTGTTAGGGGCTGCCTCGTGTTCCTCCCTCCACCCTCTATTTAAGAGGGCAGCAAGAAGGCAGCCATTTGCAAGCCAAAAAGATAGACATCAAAAGAACCAATGATTCTATAGGCAGCTTGATCTTGGACTTCCAGCCTCGAGAACTATGAGGAAATAAATCTGTTGTTGAAGCCACCCAGTCTGCAGTATGTTATGGCAGCCCTAGGAAACTAATACAAGTGCAGCAGACAATACTTATCAAAGGATTAGTTGTTGAGTGATAGAAAACTAGGTAGCAAGAATAATTCCCATTCTTGCAAGTTGAATAATTGGGTAGATAGGGGTGCCATTTCCTGAAAAAAAAAGAATAAAGGAAGAACATGTTTCTTCAGAGTAATAGGTTTAGTTTCAATTACCCTAAGTCTGAGATGACTGTGAGCCACCTTTAGTAGAGATCTTAATTGGTTAATAATTTCAAAATCTAGAGCTCAGAGAAGAAATACTGGCAAAAAACAAACAAACAACAAAACAAATGTGGGTATCTGTTCATATGTATGTATGTATGTAGATATACATTTTATAGCGATATTTAATATTAGCAAATAAATTAGATCATAAAGAAAAAGACTGTAGAGAAATAAGGGAAGTAGACCTAATACTTATATCTAAGGAAGTCAGCATTTCCAGGTCATTTGGTAAAAGAACCAGCAAAAAACATTGATAAAAAGTGGTCAGTAAGGTAAAAGTACATCTGGGACTGTATGGTAAAACAAAAATGAAAATAGAAGTTGTTTCCAAATAGAGAGATATGCATTTAAAATGCTGCTGCAAGTTGGAGTAAAATGAGAAAAACATTTATTCATCCAACTTGGACTTGAAAGTTTTTAAGGACCTTGACAACAACTTTTTCAGTGGGATTGTGAGGGTGGGAGCAGAATGGAATGAGTTGAGAAGTGAGATAAAAGTGAGGAAGAAAAGTGAATGTGATAGACAGCTTTTTAACGAAGATGAGTTATGAAGGGCAAGTGAAGAACAGAGATTGTTGATCAGAAGATTTAGGTTGGGGAATACTTCTATAAAACATGTAGGCTGATGGAGTTGATCCAGAAGAAAGGGAGAGATCATTGGCATGAGAGTTAAGAGTAGTGAGATCAAAGTTACCTAAGGAAGGGATGGCTTCTGAGATAATGACAGTAGCTCCCTAGAGACAGGAAGAAAGGAGAAAATTGGCAAAGACACAGTAAGTATAGAGAATTTTCTGTAAGGTGAGGCAGATGCCATTTGATCACATTTGTTTTATCAATGAAAAATGAAGAAATATTATCAGTTATTATTCAAGAGTTGGGGAGAAGTTTCAAGTTTTAAGGGTAAGTAAAGGTTATAAAATATCCATAGGATATAATAGGAGAGTGAGTCTACAGGTGACAGCCAGTGTAGTGAGGCCATGAAAGTGATCTCAAATGTGTAGAGATATCAGACTGCCTGAGTGTGTGAATTTCTTCAACAATGCTCTGCTGCATGGGTTCTGGAATAGAAAGGGCAGTTGTACTGTACAGTATGCACAGTGATCCAACCAGGAAAATGCAGTAGACAGCCAAAGGTGGTTGTTTAAGTAAATTACAATGATGTGCATGAAATCCATGGAGTATGCATTATTTACCTATTGTTGCATAAAAATTACTCCAAAATGTGGCAGTTGGAGACAGCCAACATTTGTTATCTTATAGTTTCTGTAGGCTGGGAATTCAAGAGCAGTTCAGCTGGATGGTTCTGGATCAAAGTCTCTGACAAAGCTGCAACCAAGATGTTGGCTGGACTGTAATCACCTCAAGACTTGACTGAGGAAGCTTCCAGTTCTGAGCTGACTCACATGGTTGTTGACAGGCTTCATAAGATATCCTTTTTATCGAATTCACATGGCCCTATCTAAGAACTACCCCACAACACATGGCAGCTGGCTTACCTGTGAGTGATTGTTCTAAGGGAGAGTGGAAGAATTCCTAAGACAGAAGGCACAGTCATTTTATACCTTAAACTTGAAAGTGACATCCCATTTTTACTGCCACATTCTATTCAATAGAAGTAAGCCTCTAAATCTAGCCCACATTCAAGAGGAGATAGTGACACAAAGGCAGGAAGTAGGTTCACTTGGGTTCATGTTAGAGTCTGCCTACCACAGGGTATAAGGAGCAAAGTGAAGATAAGAGGAGAAATTGGTGGGGCCAATGGATGAAATATCTGAATTTTATGGAAGACTTGGTTTCATGTGGTTAAATTTAAATTTTTGTAAATTTGAGTTTACAAAAGTAGAAGGTTGTATTCAAGAACTAGAACATTAAATTTTATTTTATTTTATTTTTATCCTTTTATTTATTTTATTTTTTAAATTTTATTTCATTTTATTTTACTTCTCAAAATACATTGTACTTGATTTTCATGCCCCTTTACCCATTTTTCTCCACCCCCTCCCCACCCCCCCAAAATTGTATCTGTGCACTTGACTTAAATAGTTCAAGGAACTTTTGTGGTTGGTTATTCTGTCTTCTTCCCCCCCACCCCTTATTTGTTTGTGTTTATTTATTTATTTATTTTTAGCTCCCACATATAAGTGAGAACATGTCGTATTTCTCTTTCTGTGCCTGACTTGTGGAACATTAAATTTTAAATATTTGAGAGGATACAGTCATTGGCTATGTCCTCTTTAGTCAGAGACTTTAGGAAAATGTGGTTGAGATGGTGTGAAGGAGACTAAAGAAATGAAACTGAGAATCTAGTGTGTCAAATAAGCCACTTACATGGATGTTGAAGTCATGAGAAGGAAGAGATTAACATCCAGAATATACAAAAATCTCAAACTACTCAATAGGAAAAAAAAGCAAATAATCTGATTAAAAAATGGGCAAAGGAGTTCAATAGACATTTCTCATAAGACATACAAATGGCCAAGAGATATATAAAAAAGTGCTCAATATCACTAATCATCAGAGAAATGCAAATTAAAATCACATTGAGATATCATCTCATTCCAGTTAAATTGACTATTGTCAAAAAGACAGAAAATAAGAAATGCTGGAGGATGTGGAGAAGGGGAACTCTCTTACATTGTTGGTGGGATTGTAAATAAGGTGCATCCATTATAGAAAACTGTATGGAGGTTTCTCAAACAACTACAGATAGAACGACCATACAACACAGCAACCTCACTACTGGGTTTATATCTAAAGGAAAGGAAATCAACATATTGAAGGGATACCTGCATTCCCAAGTTTATTGCAGCTCTATTTACAATAGCCGGGATATGGAACCAAACTAAATGTCCATCACTGGATGTTTGGATAAAGAAAATTAGAGATACTACTCAGCCATAAAAAAGAATGAAATTCTAAACAGGAAATCAAAAAATTTCTTGAAACCAATGAAAATAAAGATACATCATACCAAAACATGTGGGATACTGCAAGAGCAGTACTAAGAGGAGAATTTATTGCAGTAAATGCTTACAGCAAAAGAATGGAAAGACTTCAAATAAACGACCTAAAACTATACCTCAAAGAACTTGAAAAACAACAATCCAATTCTAAAGGTAGTAGATGGAAAGAAATAATTAAGATGAGAACAGAACTAAATGAAATAGAGACCCCAAATATGATAGAAAAGATCAATGAAAGAAAAAGTTGGTTTTTCAAGAAGATGAAATACACAAACCATTAGCTAGGTTAACAAAAATAAAAATAAAAAAAAGAAGGGAAAAGACCCAGGTAACAAAAATCAGAAATGAAAAGGGAGATATACAACCAATAACACAGAAATATGAAGAATCATTAGAGACTATTATAAACAACTGTATGACAACAAATATGAAGACCTGGAAGATATGGATAAGTTTCTGGACATGTACAAACAACACAGACTGAACCAAGAAGAGACAGAAAACTTTAACAGACCAATATCAATCAATGAGATTGAAGTGGTAATCAGCAATCGTCCAACAAAGAAAAGCCCGGATCTAGATGGCTACATAGCTCAATTCTACAAAAACCTTAAAGAGGAATTAATACCAATTCTCCTCAAACTAGTCCAAAAAATTGAAAGAGAAGCCATTCTCTTAAATTCATTCTATAAGGCTGACATAACTCTAATACCAAAACCAGATAAACACATAACAAAAAAGAAAATTACTGGACAAGAGCCTTGATGAACAAAGATGCAAAAATCCTCAACAAAATATTAGCAATCGGAATACAGCAACACATCAGAAAATTATATACCATGATCAAGCGGGATTCATCCCAGGGATGCCAGGATGGTTCAACATATGAAAGTCAATAAACATGATACATCACATCAATAAATTCAAGGGCAAAACCATATGATTATCTCAATAGATGCTGAAAAAGCATTTGACAAAATTCAACATCCCTTCATGATAAAAACTCTCAACAAATTAGGTATAGAAGGAAAATATCTCAACATAATAAAACTCATCCATAACAAGCCCACCACCAGTATCATTCTGAATGGGGAAAACCTGAAGACTTTTCCCTTAAGAACAGGAACAAGACAAGGATGCCCACTGTCACCACTTCTATTTTATATAGTACTGGAGGGACTAGCCTGAGAAATCAGGCAAGATAAAGAAATAAAGGGCATCCAGATTGGAAAAGATGAAGTCAAACTGTCATTATTTGCAGGTGATATGATACTATACATAGAAAAACCTAAAGACTCTATCAAAAAACTCCTAGAGCTGGTTAATAATTTCAGCAACATTGCAGGATACAAAATAAATGCCCCCAAATCAGTTGCATTTATATTCTCCAATAACCAACTAACAGAAAGAAAAATCAAGAAAGTAAGCCCATTTACAACAGTCACACACACACACACAAAAATACCTAGGAATCAAATTAATCAAGGAGGTGAAAGATCTGTACAATGAGAACGACAAACCAATATTGAAAGAAATTAAGAAGATACAAAAAAGATGGAAAGACATTCCATGCTCTTGGATTGGAAGAATTAACATTGTGAAAATGTCTATACTACCCAAAGCAATATACAGATTCAATGCAATCCTCATGAAAATACCAATGACATTCTTCACAGAAATGGAAAAAACAATCTCAACATTCATATGAAACAACAAAAGACCCCGAATAGCCAAAGCAATCCTGAGCAAAAAATAATAATAATAATAATAAAGCCAGAGTCATAACACTACCTGACTTCAAATTATTATATTACAAAGCTATAGTAACCAAAACAGCATGGTACTGGCACAGAAATAGACTCTCAGACTGGTGGAGCAGAATAGAGAAGCCATAAATCACCCCTCAGGCTTACAGCCATCTGATATTGGACAAAGGCAACAAAAATCTACATTGAGGACAAGACTATCTCTTCAATACGTGGTGCTGGGAAAATTGGATATCCATATCCATAAGAATGAAACTAGATATGCCCCTCTCACCATATAAAATCAACTCAAAATGGATAAAAGACTTAAGTACAAGACGTGAAACTGTAAAATTACTATGGGAAAATATAGGTGAAACACTTCAGGAACTAGGTCTGTCACAGACTTTATGAACATGAGCCTGAAAGCACAAGCAACAAAAGAAAACAATAAATAAATGGGACTATGTCAAACTGCAAAGCTTCTGCACAGCAAAGGAAACAATCAACAGAATGAAATGACAACCTACAGACTGGGAGAAAATTTTTGCCAACTATGCATCCAACAAGGGATTAATATCCATAATATACAAGGAACTTAAGCAGTTACACAGTTAAGAAACAAAGAACCCAATTAAAAAATGGACAAAGTCATTGAATAGACATTTTTCAAAGGAAGACATACAAATGGCCAATGGGTACATAAAAAAAAGCTCGACATAACTAATCATCAGGGAAATGCAAATTAAAACCACAATGAGATATCATCTCACCCCAGTTAGACTGGCTATAATCAAAAAGAATGAGAATAACAAATACTGGTAAGGATGTAGAGAGAAGGAGATGGTCCTACACTGTTGGTGGGGCTGTAAATTAGTAGAACCACTATGGAAAACAGTATGGAGGTTTCTCAAACAACTACAGATAGATCTTTCATATGATCCAGCAATCCCACTTCTGGGTATATAGCCAAAGGAATGGAAATTGTCATGTCTAAGGGATACCTGCACTCTCATGTTCATAGCAGCTCTGCTAACAATGGCCAAGACACGGATCCAACCTAAATGTCCATGGATGGATGACTGGATAAGGAAACTGTGGTGTATATACACCATGGAATACTACTCTGCCATAAAAAAAGAATGAAATTCTCCCATTTTCAACAGCATGGATGAGCTTGGAGAAACTTATGTTGAGTGAAATAAGCAAATCACAGAGGGCTAAAAACAATATGTACTCACTTATAAGTGGGAGCTAAGAGAGAAAGAAGGAATGAAAGAAAGACCACAGTGGTGCATTGGACTTGCAGAGGGAGAGAACATACCTAGGGATACAAAGTGGCATGGGGAAAGGGTGAAGGGGAGGGAGGTTGGGGATAATTGGGGAAATAATTGGCTTGGGGACACAGGGTATAATCACAATTTGTGGTAATGTGCATGCTTCCAGTATGGATGTGACCATCACATCTTAGGCACAAGTGGTGTCAATTTGCTTTGTATTCCATGTATATTGATAACCAGTAAAAATAAATAAATAGGAAAAAAAAAAGAATGAAATTCTGCCATTTGCAGCAGCATGGATGAACTTGGAAACCATTATGTTAAGTGAAATAAGCCAGCATATAAAGAGAAATACCACATGTTAATAATTTCAGTAACATTGCAGGATACAAAATAGATGCCCCCAAATCAGTTGCATTTATATTCTCCAATAACCAACTAACAGAAAGAAAAATCAAGAAAGTAAGTCCATTTACAACAGTCACAAAAAAATAAAATAGCTCTCACTCATATGTAAGAGCTAAAATAAAGAAACAAATAAATAAATAGAAATAATAAGTTGAACTTTTAGATGCAGAACGCAGATCTGTGGTTGCTAGAGGTGGGAAAAAGGAGCAAGGAGGAGGGTTAGTGAGAAGTTGGTTAATGGACACAAAATTACAGCTAGTTAGGAAAAATAAGTTCTATTAATGTACAGTAGTGTAGGCATCTATAATTAACAATACTTTATTGTGTGCTGTTGAATGGCTAAAAGAAAAGAGCTTCTCATCACAAAGAAATGATACATTTTTACAAAGATGAATTTGCTAACTACCCTGATGTGATCACTACACATCCTATACATGTATTGAAATATAACTGTGTACCCCATAAATACGTATAATTAATATGTTTCAATTAAATAAAGAAAATTTGGGGTGTTAAGGTCAACAGATGTGCCAAACCTGACAGCTTTAGTTCTTGTCTCTTTAATGGTAGAGTGGGACTTCAGTATAAGAAAAACTTTTAATGTCTGTACATTAGCAGATGACAGCAAGGAAGGAAAGGGCAAAGATGATAAAACTATAGCGGTTTTCAAAATTATGATAGAATAGTGAGGCATTTCTAGCCTTTCAGTGGAACAATCGTGATTTTTTCTGGTCTAGGATTTTGTTGCATTTTTCTCTCACTGCTTATATTTCTTGTGATACCTTGCTTTATTTAGAAAATACCAGGAAGAATCTTAAAAAATTATTTAGTTAATCACTTTCTTGTGAAGTACTGAAGTCCAGAGATTCCACATGTTCTTATCCATAACCAGGTATGTAATTAGTGTCAGGTTCATGGGCAAAAATAAAGAATCTTAATTTCTAGTGCATTTAAAATTTCAGAGATTAAAGATAATAACATACATATAGTAATTTCATACAAAAAAAGTAGTCAAACTTTCAAGAGAAGAATTTTGAGGTGAATTCATATTTAACTGCAAACATGTTTTGAGCTTTTATTTATTTATTTATTATATTATTTTGAGCTTTTAAAAACCATATTTCCCAAGATGCTTCCTACAATACACAAATGTGACACCGTGTGTTACCTTCTCATGGCATTTTCTGAATGCCTCAAATGAAGCCTCGGAAATCAAAGGCCAAAACTTTTGCCAATTTAAGTTTATACTTGTTTTATTGTATAGGGACATAATGATAAAAATGGCAACCTGATGAAAATAGGGTGTTGAGATTCAATTAAACTCGGGCTGTGCCTGGCATAAGATAGGGTTGCACTTGAAGTAACATGGGATAACTATCCTATTGCACCTCCCGTGACCCTAACACTATCCCTTTATTTTTCAGTACTTTTGTCGTGTACTTTCTATACTGAGATGTCTGAGGAGAAAATTACCAATTTGAATTTAGACAGAATCTGAAAGGAATCCATCTTGGTTCCTGAGTTTATTATTTAATAATAGTAATAGTGTAATAATAATAATGAGGAGAAGAAAAAGAGGGAGAAGTTGTTTCAGTTTATAGTAAATGTGCTAATTTTAAGCACAAGGTAAGTACTTATAACAATGTAATCTTGTACTATTTTGGTTATCTTATTAACATAGCATACATTAAAGTATTTGCTGATTATAGTAAATAATGAGAAAATTAAGGTTCATACTCTGAAGATATTATAGTGATACTCTTTAATAATGGAATTAGTGGTTTCCAAAACTCTGTGTGTGTGTGTACATTGGAGATACTAACTATTGAAAAAATAGAGCATATTGAACAAAGAATAATCTACACATCTACCTATGCTTCTTAAAGCTTTACTGAAAATGGAAAGTTACAAAATTTAGAATGTGGTAATATATTAATACTCGAAAGACTATGAGAGAAAGTGGTAAAGGGAGAGAAAACATTTCCTAAAATTGAATAAACATTTTCTAGAAACATATTATTTGAGTATGATAATTGTGCAGATAATACTGAATTTTAAGCAATGATCCTAGAAAATTAGGTATTCTCAAATGTAGAAGGACTAAACTTAGCAAGAAAAAAAGAGCAATGAATGAAAAAGAGAGATCAATTACACTTAGAAACCTCATTTTTCTGAAGTAATCTTAATAAAATGGATAAATAACAAAGATAAATTTGCAGGACTTTAACCTTAGATACCTGGGCCAATTAAAATGCAATATCAGTCTATATTTTGATATATTAACACCGATTTATCAATAGTCCTTTTAAAGGTTGACAAGGAAACATAAATAAAAATTAGTTTATACAATTAATTTGGCAGTTTGGAGGGTGAAATACATTACTTTATCAAAAAGAAATACAAAGCAATACAGGGAAACATCTCAAACCAATACAGGTGTGCTAATTACAATATATATGTGCATAGTATGTACATATCTCTCTTTCTATATATATGTATATATCTGTGCATGTATACTTAGAAATGTATGCATACATACACACATGTACATATGTGTATGTGTGAAATGTGTACAAAACATGAGTATAAATGTATTTGTATACATATAAACATGGATATAGAAAGACATACATATGGACTTGTGAAAGAGAACAATGAAGTCTGATAATTATAATTTGAAATGGAGATTTAAAAGTATACTAAATCATAAAAATGAACCAATTTTAATAGGGAGGAAAGGACACAGAGCCTAGGGTGTGTAAATTGCTGCTTTTTTGTTGTTGTTGTTGGGTCAATATGTCAGCAATGCTTTCATGTGGAACATTGTGCAGACATGAAACAATGTGGTCTCTCCTTGGTTTGCCTTTGGATTGTGCTGTTGTCAGGGTCCAGAAACTAGATTCTCCATTTACAGTTCTTTTTGTGATTCTTGATTATAACCCCCTGAGGAAGTCAGATGAGCCTGGGGTTACTGGAGACTGTGTCTTGCTTGGCATATTTATCATCCACAAATCATCTGCTATAAATATACCTCAGCAGGATCATCATCAGGCCAGCTCAGTAGCCTGCAATTTATGAAGGTTATGGGAAACAGTGTGAAGGGTGAAGCGCTTTATTAAGGGTGGCTTTCTTTTCTGACCCAGCCCTGAATTCTACTTGAATATAAATGATCCTGGGAGTGAGTGCTCCTTTCCACTTAGGATTAAGGCTTTTTAAATTGTCCCTTTGGGCTGTTATTCTTATGTCACTGTGTCATGACTTTAAGAATTTCTAAGAAACATCAAAATCACAGTGTTAACAGAAAATATGTTAACATATAACAATCACTAGATGCAAGAGAGAAGTGTACTTAAACCTCACATTGTCTTCTTTCCTTTTTATGTACAAATCATGCAAAGCATTTTCTTTTCCCCCATTTTTATTCTACATCTATCATTAATCACTTTTTTACTCTGGGTAAAGTAACAACAGACTAAAATGTCTTGCATATTATTATTACAATTTCTATGGAAGTTGAAATAAATGAAATGTGTTTCTCCTTTGTATTGCTGAATGTTGGTTTTTTGTTTTTTGTTTTTTTTTTTTTAAATGTGTTTGCTTAATACACAATGCTTCAGATTTTGCCCTGGACATAAACCTTATTTCTTTTTCACATTCCCTTAAAAGAATAAAAATATTTTAATGAACTAGAAATGACACAAAACCAAAACACCACCCAGGCTGCTCTCTCACTGGTGATTTGTTCCTGGGAACACAGTTAAAGCCTGCTGGGGAGTGATTAACTGTTTTCCTTACAGGGTGTTATTCCAAACGCTCGTCCTAGAAGAGAAAGCCTTGAAGAGGGTCACTCTATTAATATGTATTAAAAAGTAAAGAGCCAATTTTAATATTTCAAACAACTTCGATGAATAAAAGATCACCAAAACCTTCCCGTTTTCATTATAAACCTCTTTTTAAATGGTGTTCTTGGCTCTCCAATCGCCTCAGGGGAAGAGGAACAAGAGGAAGAAAAAAATGCAAAAGGGCGAGGGGAGAAAATGACGGAAAATCCCTTTTTTCAACTTCATCTGCCGCTCAAGTAACTCACCCTTAGGAAGACTCCCACACTTTATATGAATTACCCAGTACGGTCTCCTCCCACCACATGGCTGCACTATTTTAGCGCTTGTTTTGCAAACCACCAACCGCGTGTACAAGTAGAGACATAATCGGAGGCGAATGACCTTTTGTAGAATGTATCTGAAGCTACGACGGATCAAATAGGTCGTCAGCCAAATGTCCAGCAGGCTGAATAAATAAATAGGAGAACGATGGAAATGTATCCCTTTTTCCTCCTATAAGGAGAAACTAGTAGGTTCTCCTCTCCGTTCTCCTCATTTCTTCCCACCTAGTCCCCAAACCTGTTACTAGGGAAACTTGAAAAAGAATCAGATACATTAAGAATACAGAACAAAAGTTTAGACCCCACAACCATGATCCCATTGCCCAGCAGAAAGCAATACCAGAGCCCAACCTCGGTCGCCTCACCGCGGTCCTGACAGAGCCTGTATGGAGCCAGAACAAATAAGATGTTAATTGCAGCCTCGCAGAGAAAAAACTACTATTGTTCCAGCCGGAGAAACGCTCCATTTCGGAAGCTGGATGTGCCCCCTCCGCTGCGGACTGGATCAATTCTGAATCCCGGTGCTGAAATGACAGCTCTCCGGCTGCGACAGGTCTGTGCTGAAAGACAGAAAGAAAGACGATCAAGTCCAGCATTCACTTCCCACCCCTGAGAGTCGCCTTCCCGTCCTCCGCACCCCCCTGCCTCGCCTCCCCGTGAGTTTCTCTTACAGTTGGTCGCCGCCAGCCCCAGCGGTGGGAACTGAGGATGCAAAAACCTCCCAGACGCAGAAAATACCGCTTTCGGGACGTGCTTGGGTTTGAGCAGCCGTGACGTGCAGGCGCACCGCGGCCCGCTCCCGCCCTCCTCTCTCCCGCCCTCCCACCCCGCGGCTCGCCCAGCCGCCTCTCACACCGCCCGCCCGCACCCTCGGGAGGCAGAACTCCAGGAGGCGCAGCCGCCGAGCAGCGCGCGTCGAGCCTCGGGCCGGCAGCCGGGCGCACCGCACCGGGGCTGGCGCGGGACGTCGGGCGCCCGGGGACGCGCGCGCGCCCACAAGAGTGCGGGAGGGCGCTCCGCGGGCGCGCGCCCGGGGAACGCGCAGCCCTAGCGCGCGCGCCCGGGGCGGGAGGGAACGAGCGCCGCGCGCCGGCGCGCACACCCGAGACAGAGCTTTACTATCTCGCTCCCTCTCGCGCCTCCCTCCTCGCTGGGCATTCAAACAGCTTTCCGACATCACCAGCCAAGGATTTTTTCCCCCTCTCCTCAGTCGCCGTCCGTCCATCAGTACCTGCGGGGGGGAGGAGGAGGAGGGAGGCAAGCGGAAAGAGGAAAAAAGCATAAGCTTGAGCCTTCCGATCCGGCCACGAACGTCCTGTAATAAACCCACCGCCCCAACAAATCTGCCTTAGCCGCCGCCGCCGCCACCGGTCACTTCTCAGCGCTTTCTTTGCTTCTTGGCTAATCGGTTTGTTGGGGGGTAGATTTGGTGAAACAAATCTTCGCTCTTAAGCCATTTCCATTTTTTAATTTTTTTAATTTTTATTTTTTTGTGTGTGATTTCTTTTCTTAGAGTCTCCCTTCGGGGGGCTTCTCCCCCCACCCCTCTCTGTTTGGAGGTTGGACACGGTGTAAGGCTTCAGGCTCCTGGGGGGCTTTTTTTCTCTCCTCTTCCCCCTGAGGCTCCCCCCCCTCCCCATCTTTTGCTTCTCATATGTGTGCATTTTTGAATATAAATCCTGATTTTTGAAGCTGAGCCTGGGAAAATGGGCAACGGTGATTGGGACCGAAGGGGAGTCTCTCCGTCACTGTTGCTGGGACGCGTGCCTGTGCTGGTGTCTTAGAGCAAGAGCCTCCCTGAGCTTTCGGAGTGGAAGGTAAGGAAGGGGTCCAGAGGTCACCTTTCCTCTGCCGGGGGTCGCCACCGAGGAGCTTGGGGCTCGGTGTTCGCGGAGGGAGAACAGGAGAGGAAAGGCTGTTGCTGGCGGATGGGGAGGCTGTGAGCAAAGCCGACTGTCTGCATTTACTTAAACGCCGCAGTTGAAAAGTTAGAGAAGTCTGGTTTTCAGGATATGTTCTGGGTCGAAAGAAAAGGCAGAGAGACCTAGAAAATCTGGCGGTTGTGTGTGATTGGGGTAATTTTATGGGGGAAAATTTTAGACTAGAAGGAAGTTAAGATAAGAGGAGGCAGTGGTCTTCTATTGGGGAAAAAATCAGTGGAGTGATGGCGCCGTCTATGTTCGACTAAACTAAAGTGTCACCCAGAAAAATCAGTGTTGAGAATTGCTAAACTCAACACCGGTTTGCTTCTCAGCCAGAGACAAATAAATAAATAAATAAATAAATGCAACATCCTTGCTATCTCGGTAGCCAGCCCTTAGACACCCCCCACCCCCCTTTGGTTCTTTAAGAGGGAAATACAATTGTTTGAACCGGCCCTGCAGGGGGCGGGGGGGGGGGTGTTAAATGATTCATTTTGTAAAATTATTTAGAACAAAACAAGACTGTACTTCAAGGGTGATTAAAAATAAAGAGCATTATATTGGGGGGTGCCCTCTTGAGCAGGCATGAAAGTGAAATCGGAGCTGTTTCCTCACTCTTTCTAATCATTGATGAGCACAGCATTGCAGACATGCACTGTCAAATAAATGGAAACAAAAGTACCGATTTCGTTAGGGAAAGAAGTATGACCTCTTTTTGAGCTTCTGGTTATAAAATGAAGCCCCTTTTCATGGATGGAATTCCTAATTTAGACACTTATTGTCACATTGGCTCTCAACGCCTACACTCTATCCTAAAGAACACTGCGCAGACCTGCATTGCCTGCAAAGTGCTAGAGCCAAAAAAGAGGAAATTATTTCCAGAATTTCCTACAACTTTCCCCATTTTTAACCTTTAAATGCTCATTGGCTTTATTTTCTCAAGAAGAAAATGCATTATTCATTGAGTTGTATGCTGGAAACAGAGAACACTGTTTGGATAGTCCTAGCTGTTCTGGTGTTATTTTAAACTACTGCTATATAGAGATTTAGAGTTGGGGTTGTTTTTGCCTATATCAAGAAATTGACATTGAATTATAATCTGGAAAATGCAGATCTATCTTCAGGGACTTCGGTCACTGGATTTGGTGTGCATGCGTTGGTGTGTGTTATGCAATGGGAAGGAAGAGGGTTTTATCCTTTGGTTCAGAGAGGACCCAAGCAAAGACATGACAACTCTTTAACTATCTGTATGTCTGTATGTCTGTCTCTGTTTACAGAACAGTGGAAGAGACTGCAGCCTAAAGACTTTTAATGTTAACTTGGCATCACTTTTATCAGCTCAAAGGCTAAACAAAAAAAGCAGTGTCATTTATTCTAAGAAATAACTTCTTAAAGGTTAAAGCTGAAAAATATTCAAGTTATTTTTGGATAACAACTTACAGAGGTAAATATAACCAAGGACTACTTTATTATGTAAGGCCAGCGTTAAAAAAAGAAAGAAAGAAAAAGAAAAAAAGTGGAGCTTTGGAGCTGTTGTTGGAAAGGGAGCAATTCGATAATTGAAATCTGCTAGGAAAGAAACTGCTAGTGTCTTTCAAAATCTACCATGTGTAAATCTCAAATAATAGTAGATAACTCGATAAAATAGCCCCAGTTTTAAAAAAAAAAAAATATTAAAAGGCTGAAACCAGCTCAATTACTGCAGTTCTGGGATTTTTCACTGACATCGCCTTTGGGTACAGATACTAATACAGTGATCCACTTTACGTATCCCAAGAGGGCATGTCACATTGAAAAGACTGCCTTAAATCCTAGTTCTCAATGGTGATCTTGAACAACAAGTCTTCCCGCTGTATGTACTCATGTATCCCCTTTCTCAGATGATAATTTTAAAATTCTATGAATCCACATGAATGCCCATGTTTTTGCACAGGAATTTCCCATCAGTTCACATGGTGGCCCCTGCAAAGGCAAGTAGGGGCGTTTGGGAGATGATGTTCCATCTGCAACAAATGATCATTTGTGCTTTTAAAATTGTGGCTGTAATTTATCCTAATTACTTTTCACATTTAAGAGAAAAGAAGTAATGTGATGACAGCTGTCGCTAGATTATCAGATTAGATTTTGTGTGATGATGATGTGATGCAGGCAGAGGACAGAAGGAGAGAAAAGGTTGTATATAGTGATTAAAAATATTTCAACAATTATCATTTAGGTTATGATATTTACAAAACCCATGTTTTTCCTCTTTATTTGATAGAATGATAATGGGTGTGGAGGAAATACTGGTATATAAATTAATGCATTCCTATTAATGATCTGTTAACTATTATTTTTAAATTGAATGTAGAGAATTTGACCATTGTGAATGGCCACGTGAGGGCGCTGTTCACACAGCAACAGATAATTTCCTGGCGTTATAAAATAAAAATTGCCTGTCCTTCTTTTAAAAATGTTTTTTTTTTTTTCCTGAGATCTTGAAAACAGCTGGCTGTAATATTGGAAGGAGTTTATTTTTTTCAATTCACGTAGACTCCTACTTGCATTTTACTTTCATTGCCATTTTTACAGGCCAAATGACATAGGATGAAGGCTGTTCGTAACCTGCTGATTTATATATTTTCCACCTATCTCCTGATTATGTTTGGATTTAATGCTGCCCAAGACTTCTGGTGTTCAACTTTGGTGAAGGGAGTCATTTATGGATCGTATTCTGTAAGTGAAATGTTTCCCAAAAACTTTACAAACTGCACTTGGACGCTGGAAAATCCAGATCCAACCAAATATAGCATTTACCTGAAATTTTCCAAAAAGGACCTTAGCTGCTCTAACTTTTCCCTCCTGGCTTATCAGTTCGATCATTTTTCCCATGAAAAAATAAAGGATCTTTTAAGAAAGAATCATTCTATAATGCAACTCTGCAATTCCAAGAATGCTTTTGTTTTTCTACAATATGATAAAAATTTTATTCAAATACGTCGGGTATTTCCAACCGATTTCCCAGGATTACAGAAAAAAGGGGAAGAAGATCAGAAATCTTTTTTTGAGTTTTTGGTATTGAACAAGGTGAGCCCAAGTCAGTTTGGTTGTCATGTATTATGCACTTGGTTGGAGAGCTGCTTAAAATCAGAAAATGGGAGAACAGAATCATGTGGGATCATGTATACAAAATGCACCTGCCCTCAGCATTTGGGAGAGTGGGGGATCGACGACCAGTCGCTGGTCTTGTTAAATAACGTGGTGTTACCCCTGAATGAGCAGACCGAGGGCTGCCTGACCCAGGAGCTGCAAACCACTCAAGTCTGCAATCTTACCAGGGAGGCCAAGCGACCACCCAAAGAAGGTAAGTGCCCAAAGGAGAGGGGAAGACAGTGAGAGGGGAGGGGAGACTTTGGGGGGTGTAGTTAGTACGTACTGTTTCAACACCCCTCCACACACCTACTTATTGCTCCTTTGCTCTGTCATTTTTGGATTTATTTGATTTTGTGATCTTCACTGATAAAGCTCTCTTAAGCTAGTTTTAGGTTTTAAGATTTTAGAGACGGGGTGGTGAGGACTGGATAGCGCAGCAACATGCCCTGGAAGTGTGGGTGCAATGTTCAGGAGAAAAGCGATGCAGAAACATGGAGTCAGCTTGTGCTGGAGGCCGGTGAGGGGAAAGAGGGGCGCCTTTATCCAGGCTGTTCCCTTCGGGGACACACACACACACACACACGCACACGCACACGCACACGCACACGCACACGCACACCACCTGTGAAATGGATTTGTAAACTTCTCCCTTTTGCTTCAGCCCAGCAAAAGGTCCCCTTCACTTTCTCTCTCCTTTCCCTTCTGCTTTCTACCCTTTCACACCCCACCTTTTTCCAGGTTTGAACTTGGGGCAACTTGACAAAAACGTGACACAAACTCAGTAGCAAGCCTATTTGAACCAAATGACTTTCTAACACATAAAGACAGGAATGCCCCCCTTTCCCCAAGTCCAGGATTTTGTTGGACGTGCTTTGCACAAAATCCCGCATGCGCTCTTTCCTGGGTCAAGAGAAACCTACTGGAAGCGCAAACTTTCAGTGTCTTCTGCCTGTGAAGCCACCTGCGAGTGGGGGATGGGGGCGCGGAATTAAAACGCACACTGATCCATTAAGACCTGATCTGCCTCTTGAAAGTAACTTTTTGCTCTTATATTCTTGGTCTCTTGTTGTTATACACGAAGAGAGAGGGAACGTCTCAGAGATGAGCTTGATGGAAACAAAACAAAACAAAACAAAAACAGTGCAACGGAAATGCGGAGGAACAAAGAAAAAAAAATTAAAAAGTAAAGGAGTGATTTGTAGCTTTCACTCATTTCCCAGTGGGGAAGCTACCAGAGGATTTGAGATTGTGGATTAAGTTTAATAATGCAAGAGAAAATGACGTATTTTGAGAAAATGACTCCGGTTTGGAAGGTTAATGGATA